>NC_137793.1:99055630-99358130 GCF_963383645.1 Muscardinus avellanarius
CCACTGAAACTCTATATTTAAAACTAATGCCAGTGAAGATAGATTCACTTAAAGTAATGCTGATTCATAAACACTTCAGTGAGCCAAAAGGATAATTTAATAGCAAGAGAAGTAGAGCTTTGAATGGAGAAAAGGAGAAAATTGTATTATTAAAATGCTTGCCAAGAAGGTGAGCATGTTCAATTGACTCCCATTTCTTGGGACATTTACTCAGAAGTATCTCATATTTCTAAAAATTAGGTCAAGTTTGTTATTGCATTAATGCACTTTCATGATTAATTTTACTAATGCGGAATATCCATTTTCACAAGGCATACGTAAAAATCTTTTTTTTTAAAGAGATTTGCAAGGTCAATTGAGTTACTAAATAATCAGGAGAGAATGCATTGTACTATTTTAAGGAAGCTGAATTATTATACCGGTAAGAAAAAGAAGTGTCTTAATTTTCACAGAATTATAAAAACAAGCAGCACAATGAGATAGAAAAATAGAAGAGAAAATAAATATAAAACTATATAAAATATATTTAGCTGGGTGCAAGTATTTAAATAATAATATTAACAAAATTTAGCAATGCATAAAAAAATGCACCTCTCCAGAAATTTCAAAGTTGATTTATTTCAAACAATTATAATACTGTAAATCACAAAACAAAATATTCTAGTTTACTATGAGTCAAATTTAAATTTATTTTATTTAAATCGAACTGTTTGGGAACTAATAAAAGTTGCCTATCACTTTTTCAAGTGCTAGTTGTAGAACTGGGTTTAGAGGATAGTTCTGTTTTGGCTATTTTAACTTAATGCTATTTGGAAAAGTATCTTTGTACTTAAATTTAATTCTGACATAATCAGTGAAGGTTCAAGTTGTATGGATTTCAAGATGTTGCCATTGTAGACTTAATGCCACAATTTTAAAACGTCGCAGTGATTCCTTTGAATATTGAGTTCAGGCCAGATGACTGAGTAGAATATATTAACTGCTATTATAATAGAGAGTAGCAGAATTGTAGGTTAGCAAGGAACAATCTAAAAGAATCAGTATTCCTTTCCTTGTTTTTCTTTAAGATTAAAAGTTGATTACAAGAGTACAGAATTATTTTGTCTAGTATAGTCAACATATAGTTAGCATACATATTGGGAATAAACAGAAAGTGAAAGTGGAGGGTTATGTCTATAAACATAAAATATTGATTATATGATATTAATACAAGTTACTTGAACCAAAAAAATAAAAAAGACGTCAAGGTTTCTCATTATACTGCAATAATACAAACTTTATGATGTTCACAAAATAAAAGTACAACCAACATAGGAAATATTTTCCCCAAGTTTCCTGTGGCAGGAAAGTGGCTTCCCCTCTTCCACTGAGCAAGCACTATGAGATGGTTTTAAGGCAGGTGGGACTGCCAGCGGTTGCCCTCCTGCCTTCCTGCCTTCTCCTCCTCTCCTCCTCCTCCTCCTCCTCCTCCTCCTCCTCCTCCTCCTCCTTCCTTCCTTCTCTCTTCTCTCTCTCTCTCTCTCTCTCTCTCTCTCTCTCTCTCTCTCTCTTCTCATTCAGCTTTGGAATTCATGGGGGTTGGGGTTTTTTTCTTTTTTTTTTTTTTTTTTCTTTTTTGGTTCTGGTGTTGGAACCCAGGGACCCTCTATCTCTGGGCCACACTTCTATGAGAGATTCACTAAATAGCTGAGGCTGGCTTTGAACCTGCATGATCTTCCTGTCTCAGCCTCCCAAGTATTGGGGTCATAAGCATGTATCACCATGCCTGGTTTCAGGTTTTTTGTTTGTTTGTTGTGGTATTAAGGATGGAACCCAGGGGCATTCTACCTTTGAGCTACACACCCAGCCCTATTTTTTATTTTTTATTTTGAAATAGGGTCTCACTGAGTTGCAAAGGGCCTCACTAAGTAGTAGCTGAAGCTGTCCTCGAACTGTGATCCTTCTGTCTCAGCCTCCCAAATGCTGGATGACAAGTGAGCACCATCGCGCCCAGTTTGGCCATCAGTTTTTATTTTTATTTTTATTTTTGGTGGTACTGGGGTTCCTGGAAACCCTTCTACCTCCGGGCTACACTCCCAGACCTATTTTATATTTTATTTGGAAACAGGGTCTCTTAAGCCAGCGGGGCTGGCTTCGAACCTGCACGATCCTCTTGTCTCCGCCTCCCAAGCACGGGGATTACAAGTGTGCGCCACCATGCCCGGCTTAGTCATCAGTTTTTGATCATCAATCTTTTGTAAAAAACCTGTTCCTGCTTAGAATATCTAAGCTGGCATCCATTTTCATGTTTGAAATCTGACAAATATAGTCAAGAGTCGTCTTTATTACTAGCATGGAAAGAAGTAGCTTTTAAATGAAGGTGGCACAGGTTAAAATGGAAAGATACTCTACAGACCTAGGAGGTGAGAAATGACATCTACATAGAGCAAACAAGTGTAAGTCACAGAACTTAAAATTCCACTGATTTTTTTTTTTTTTTGGCAAATAGTAAGCATTAAAGATATTCACATGAAGAGGGATTAATGTTGCCTGGTATAATCAGGAAACGTTTCCCGAAGAGAGTGACTTTTGAAATTACATAGTGCTAAGTAGTAAAAGTAGTAAAATCTCTACTGATTTGAGTGGAGAACATTCCTAACCAACCATGATAGCTTAAGGAGGAAATTACTAAAGCTGCTTGTTGGATTAGAAACATGTTACTTTTTTTTTCAGCCATAGGAATCAAAGTTTGAAAGAGAGTTGACACTGAGTTGTTTTAATTTGTCATGTGTAGCCACAAAGGTTTTTGAAGCTAAAGTATGTACAGGATGTTTTCTGTTGCTCCTTTCCATTCACTTCTGCTCCCCTCCTCTCTGCTTTCTTCTCTGGGTGGCTGAGCTATTAGATTTGTTCTGTCATTTCTGGTGATATTTGCCTTCTAGGAGACACAGCATGGGATCTGGGGAAGGCAGAGGAGCCAGAACAGCACATTTAGTCTTCAGCTTTCCCTATCCTGGTCTTCTGAAAGGAGAGATATTTACCTAGCAAATCTCCACTTCCTCTTGTGTCTACCTCCTTTTGGAAATTGTTCTCTCCCTATTCTTCCAGATCCAGGAGAAGCCTTGATTCTTAAATTAGTGAGCCCTCCTCTCCTGGATGCCTTCCTAAGTTCTGCTAAGCATTTATGTAATCTCTTTTGTCAGCAGCTCATATGAGTTGTGGGAGAGCGAGAAGCTCCCAGTTGTTGGCATACAAATTAAAGAAATAAGCCAGAAATTAGTTGTGCCTTGAATGATTTACCATGATGATATAATAAAGACTCTAAGTCTGTAGGAAGTACCAGCTCCTCTTGATCTATTTTTTTTTTTTTTTCATGGAAAGGAACAACAGTTGAAGGTCTTATGGAAACACTAAATGAGTGGGGCTTTTTTGTGGAAGAAGTCTCAAGAAAAAGGCTTGGCCAGTTTTTCAGATAATGGGAGGTGAGAGGTGAAGGGTGGCTCATGTGGAAAACTGTGTGGATTGTATCCAAGTGGAGAAAATCTTTAAGGTGACTTCCTGCCCATTAAGGAAGCCTCATTAGAGGTGCCTATAGAAGTCCTGGGACCAATGACTCTAATAAAATCACCTAGGAGTAGAGTGGGAATATAAATATAGAAAGAGCATCATCTGCCAGAGAGGGCTGAGCCCTTGACTGCAGATCCCTTCAGAGATGGCTGTACACTGGCTGTGTCCCCAGTCAGGTGGGGTTGGAGGCAGCTTTGCTGATGATCTCTGGCAGGGAACATCTTTGTAATTGCCATTGTTTAGGCCTGAAAAATTATAAGTAGATTTAACCAGGAGCCAGGATCCTCATTGCTCTGGATCAGCCAGAGAATTGTTCAATGTACTTATCATTACAGAGTTTTAGGATTGGTATATCCAGAGGGAGAGCAGACAGAAGTCTCCTCCCTGCTTTGTGACTGTGGGTGAGAGAGTTAACCTAGACTTCTGGTTATCTCATGCCTACCCAACTGAGCAACTAGGGCTACCTAGACTGCAGTGCTGGTGGAAGTAAGATGCGGGGAGATCTATGTCTATGGCATTTCGTCACCATAGCAATAATTATATCAAAAATAACATATTATGAGGCAAAATGGTTGCCTTAGCATAAGGAACATGCTAAGAAGAGTTCTGCCAACATTTATAAAGACTAGATGTATCCAACTGGCTAATAATTTTATCAGGTCATTCCAATATTATACTCAATTAACAACAGAAGTAGCTAGAAGAGGAATGTAAATTTATTGATCATAATAGAACAAATACATGTTGCAAGTATCAAATAAAAATAATGTACTAACATAATTACATAAAAATAACATGAAAAAACTACTTTATGTTACTAATGTTAGCATGATAATGACTATAAATTCCCAAGGTAAATCCTATCTCTAAATCATCTGTTTGTCTTAAACTGTTGAGCAAGTGATCAAGATTACTTAAAAAATAGGCAATTCACATTTTAGAGACTGTGTAATCAATAGTTTCTAAAATATTGTCAGTCATTTCTACTCAGGGCTGAATATGATTTGGGACCCTATAAAGGAAAGTAAAATGACTAAAATAACCAAGTTTTTTCTAATTAGTTACTTTCCACTAGATTGACATCAAGTGAAAACTCTTTCATAAACATGTCATTATATTTTCTCATAGGTATAAAATATATCTTGCCAGAAAATATTAAAAAATGAGAACTTAAGAAATATTTTTACTTGGCATATATTTTGTACCTCTCCTTTCAGTGATTATTTCCTTGACTATATAACTTATTTGATAAGAAATGACAGAATTTTTACTATACTCAAAGAACTCTTTGTGGCATTCTATTGTATAAAAGATGAATTAGTTTGAGCTTTCAGATTTTTATATATAGATCTTGTCTTTTTTCCTTCTCTGAATTACTGGGAAAGCTATGAAAAAGTCATATACTAAAAATAAAATTTCTAAGCAATACAAGACAGCTGTATGTATACATATACCAAGGTCACAGAGCTACAGATGCATAACTCTAGGCAATTATCAGAGGACTTCTGGGTGTCACTTTTATCCCTTCTTATTCTGAGCCTTTAGGGGCTTTTGAAAAATAGAATCTAAAGCTTTATATTGATTACAGGTATAAGGACATATTTTCATCTAGGGACTTGAATATTTGTTTTCCAAAAAGTCAAATTATTCCTCAAATTATTAACAAAGAAAGCAAACCGAATTAAAACCAAATAACTATGACTACAAAATTCCTTCTTCTAGAGAATGTTAATAAGTTCCAAAGAAAGCATTTTGAACTGGAATTTTGGTTCAATATCTCTGTACTTATTGATTACACTTTCTCCCCAATACAGTAACTGTTCATTTAAAATTATTACTGAATTGCTTTATAATGTACTATTTTAACACTGACAGTCTATTGTGAATTTTTACAGGATCATATGTTAATGTGCTGCTTTATTAGGAATATATATATATTAGGAAAATATATCAAAGTATATTTATATTATATTATGTTTATATTACATTATATATTTGTATTATATATTTAAGTAAATTTATAAATAAATATTTACACATATTTATATATAATAAACAAGTGATAGTTTACAAACTATTTAATTAAAAATATATGATGCATTGAATAGTGTAAAGATTGTTGTTGCAAGAATGATTTTTGACATTTGTACTGAGAATCACAGAGCTTTCACAAATAATCTCATTTGCTTCTTACACCTCCATTGTGAAGAATGGAGGGCAGGAAATAGCCTTAGAGAGGTTAAGTGGCTTGTTCACAGTCCAAGTATTAAGAGGCAGAAATAATTTTAAAAATGAGGTCTTTTATATAAGGTCATTGCTTTTTCTACTATAATACACTAATGGAACTCATATACAGAAACACACATACAAGCTTGATACATGAAATAATACAGTGTTATATGATATAACATAAAATATTGCCCTTATATCCAAACATTATTCTCATTGGAATAAAAATGACATCAAAGAATACAAAAGTGAAAAATTTTTAAAAAGATAATTCAATATCTTAATATTCAATTTATATTTCTTTGTGCAATACAAGTGATATTTAAATATTTAACTAAAAATGGTCTGGTTGCCTCATAGTTCAAATAATCTTGAAGAAAAAAATGTTGACTATTATTAAGGTTAAAGTCTAAATGAAAGCTTGATCAATTTCCTCTGGATCTTCTCCCTTAAAGGACAGTTCCCCTTTCCAATATTTGCTATCATAGTCCCACTCAGGAAGATCAGAATGGTTCTGTGTGAGGAGTAAGCTCAGTGTTCTCTGCAAGTTTTGTGGTGGGTCCCCACCCTCTAAGCTCAAGGACCTGCGTTCAGCCTAGAAATCTTCACCCAGGTTGTGCCCTTAAAAGTTATTCTTTCTTTCTCTCTTCTCTGTCCTTGAAAGACTAGGCTAGCAACATTTGTATTAGCATAAATTCTCAAAACCTTGTCAGGCTCCTGGGTAATTAAGGGGGAGATTCAAGCTATTGAAAAGGAGAAGATTCTCCACAAATCCTTTCTGGAAAAACCACAGCTCCAGTCCCAGTTAGTGATGACAGTTGGTTGGGTTCCTGTATCATACAATTAATTGCTTTAGCAAAAGATGCTCGGCCACACGTTAGGTGGTTTTTACAGAGCATGTTTTCAAAATTATCTTTTGACAATTTTTCATTTATATTTCTGTTATGTTTTGTCTAAGTAAAGTTTTACTATCCTCAGAATCCAAATATATTCAGCTGTAACATGTTAAATGTTTTTAAATTTTAGTTTCTATATTATATATTTAATTGAATATGGTTTCTGAATAATGATATGGAATAGTGATTTAATCTGTTCGTTGGCATGCATAAAAATTTGCAGCTGTCCCAGAACCATTTACTGAATAGTTCACCAGTCATGAACTAATTTGTAATGCTATTTCTCTCATTTGGTTTGCTTCTAGATATATATTTGGGTAGTTTCTAGGTTTTCCATTCTTTCAATTTAAGTCATCACTTAAGGCTATGTCAAAACCACATTAAATTTCAATATCAGGCAGATTTATCCCTCCCCAAGTTATTGTTTTTCAGACTAATCTTGTAATTTGGGTATTTTACATTTCTGTAGGAATTTTTGCATCAGCTTGTTAAGTTCCATAAAATATACATTTGATTTCTTAAAATTTTATTGAATATATAGTTCAGTATTTATATAGCTTTGATAATAAATGCTCACATTTATGAATATACATATCTGATTGCTATATATTGAATTCATTAATGGCTGAAATTTGTCATTTATGTTTATTGATGTCTTTTGCCAATGATTTCCCAGTTTCTCTAACTAAAAGGCTACTAACTACTTCCCCACCTCTTGATTCTACACCTGCTTTGTGAGCTCCTTTTGACAATGTGGTAAAGAATAAGAGTCATTTAAAAACATTACCAGACTCATTTCTGTTTGTTCTTGCTCCTTGGCCATAGACAGAAGGCCACCCTGTTAGGAGAGGAGAAACTCATGGCCAATTCACTCTCTTGAAATCTCCACACTGGTCACATTTTTGATAAGCCAAGTAAGTAAGAGTTGTCCATCTGAGTCCAGACTCAATGTGTATTGTCAGGTCCCTGAGTTTTCAAGCACTGTTATACAGAATTTTTAAGGTAATAAAAAAGTGACACGAGATATTTCATCAAATTGAAATATGGAATATAATAATGAATAATGTATGAAATATTCTCCTGAAAATTCTTTTCTATCTGTGACGTACATCTGACTTGATATTTGATGTTGTATTTTTATCTCTACATTTTCTGTTCATTTGTAGAAGAATGGAATCAAACTCCAACCTCTCAACCTACAGAAGAGTCAACACAAGATAAATCAAAGACCTTGAAATTAGACTAGTAGCTTTGTAATTACTAGAAGAGGGCATAGGCCCAATCCTCCAACCTGTAGGTATTGATAGAAACATTCTCAATAAGGTTCCAAAGCTCAGGAAACTAAAATAAGAAGTTGAAAATGGGGTGACATTATATTAAAATGCTTCTGTGCAACACAGGAAAGACTTTGTATGCTGTTCTTGTTTTGATACATTTCCAACGCTCATGTTTGTTTTTATACATTAATTTTTTAATGAGTACTGAAAATGTACCTGTTAAAATTCTCACTTTTATTTTATTTGTTATATGATTTATTATTATTTTGTTACTGTTGCTATATTTTTAGTATGAAAATATATATGCTTTGGTTTTGTTCATGTGTATGCATGTGTGTGTGTGTGTGTGTGTGTGTGTGTGTGTGTTTATGTTACTGGTATCAAATATGTGCCTGTCAGGCAAACCCTCTACCACTGAGCTCCATCCACAGATATTTTGTTGTTGTTGTTGTTTTTCTCTAACATTTGTTTTCTTTGAGTGGTTTGGAATTGACTTTGGAATAAGTTTTTGTCCTACTGCATTTTAGCAGTTTTTATATTTTCTTCTCAGAATATTTTTTATACTGTGAGTTCATACTTCTGCCATATTTAATAATGGCAATATAAATAATAGGTAGTGACCAACATGGTGGCTTCATTTAGATGCTGTGTTTAGGACTCTGCCTATCTTTTCTTTAAAGTGCCCATTGACTTGGCTTGTACTTTGGGGGTTTTGATTTTCTTTTGGGTTCTTTTTCTATAGTTCCTGTTTAAAAACAAGAAATCTGTATGGCTCTTCCACACTGTAAACTCCTGACCCCAGCCTCATTTATATTCTTTGTTTCTTGTAGAAAAATAGATTTGAATTTACTTTATCTCTTTGTGGACCATAAGATTTACAATTCTATCACTTCTAGAAGCTCACACCTTTAATTATTTTTCTCTTCTATGTAAAGATTGTGTGTGTGTGTGTGAGTGTGTGTGTGTGTGTGTGTGTGTGTGTGTGTGTGTGTATGTGCATATGCCTGTATTTGGAAAAAAAGATGGAAACTTAAGTGTTAATTTAAAAATTCTATTATACTGGAATATTAGTAGTTCTCTCTTTGACTTGCCAGAGGGGAAATGCAAGAGGAAATGGAAAAGGAGTTGATATATTATGTAAGTACAAATAAAGTAATTTTGTGGAAAAAATAGTGAGAGATTGTTAGGTATGAGTATTGAAAAAGAAGTTTGAGAAATGGAGTAGTGGTAGTTGGCAGAATAGAGTTTTGAAATAACATTTCTTTGTCTTTCTATATTTAATGCCTTCTTTAATGAGCTTTTATTATTTAGTAGAGCTGAATAACATGCCATGCAATGCAGAAAAGCCATTCATAAAAGAAAGGCTCAGAGAAGAACATAATGACAGACTTTCAGTAAACAAGAACAGGTTAAAGAGATTGAATGGAAACTAAAAGCGAAATCCCATAGGCATTCAGACAAGAGTAGATAAATCTTCAATCCTCTAACATCCACTCTTGTGCTTTTAAAATTCTAAACTATTATGAAATACATGTTTGTACTGCAAGCACTCATTATCAACAAAATAATACGCTCCCGAAAGCCAACATTTGCATGCCTCTTGCATTTTCAAACTTGGTACTGCATAATAGCATCCCTAGTAGGTTTTCTACCTCCTTTTATTTCATGATAATAGAGAATTCTAGAGTGTTAGGTGACTTTCAAATATTGAGTTTATATTAATGTATGTAAGTATCTATTTGGTACTTGAAACATTATAGACTATGGAGTCAATATTCTAAAATTAAACATTTGCAAGATAATGTCATTGGTGGGCTTTTCCAAAAAGGCCCTGAGATTTTAAAAAGCTATGCGTTGTGAGGTTGTAAATCCCCTTACCAAAATACCTAGTTCCTTATATTTGCATTTTGCCTTCTAAGAATAAGACATGTTAGATGTACTATTTTATAATAAAGACCTGGCTGTTTGGTATTTCAGTTCAAAGATTTGCTTCCTTTATCATTTTTCTCTACTTCACCTCTACTCCCTTTACATGACTGCCAAAAAAAAAAAAATGTGAGCTAGAATAAAATTAAAAAATGGCAAACTTACTGCTGGGTTAATCAGGGATTGATGAGGTGTAATGTATGATATATCTTAATGGGAAATAAAGAACAAGAAAGCAGAATATGTTCACTAATGTTGATTTTGTATCCTATTTTCTCATTTGTTTTTAAAGTCTGTACTAAGAGTAAACAGAAACATTTTAAAATAGAACACACCGGGATTATAATATGCTGTTTAACTTTTATGCCACTGCTTTATTTGACTTAAGTATTTTTAAAACATTTCATAAATTCTATTAGTCCATAACTGAATTTCACAAATTTTATTGAAGCTTATGTTCAAAGACATCACATTTAACACATAGACTTGCCCCTCTTCCCTGCTGAAATTTTATTAGGATGATAATAAAAGAGAGAAAATATAATCCATTAGTAACAGAGTCAGGATGAAAATGTAGCCCATTAGTAACAGAGTCAGGATAAGACCAGCAATGCACAATGAATTCTCAGATTTAGGAAGATAAATTTTACACAGTGGTGTTGTAAAATGAAAGCCAAAGGGTTCTAAGTACTGAGTGAGAGAGAGAATTTGATTATAAAGGTCTTGAACTCTATGTATGAGAAAAAGAGGAGAAAGAGAGAAAGTGTGTAAAAGAAATATAGGTCAAGCCAAGGAGAAATTAGGATACAAGAGGAGACTTCAGATAAGTAGAAAGGTGGAGCTATGGAGAGGGTCTAGGAGAGGGTGGTGGTGGTGGGAAGGAAAATTGATGAAGGCAACATTTCCATTGACATTATATCCATATGTGAAATTATCAATGCCAATCTCAATAATGTGTATGGGAAGAGGAGGGAGTGGGGAAGAAGCTGGGGGGAAGCTCACCAGGTGTTGTGTGCATAAATGTCCCTATCACTCTGAACTACATGATGATGTGAGATTACAATGCACCAATGAATGCATAATTAAAAAAACAGAAAGAAGAAAAAAGACTATATTAAAAAAGGTTGTGCTGAAAAGGGAAGGATTCACAGAATTTTTTTTTAAATATAGGTGACCCTCCAGTTTCTCTGCATAGTGTAGGAGTGAATCAGTGTTGTTACATAAAGAAATCTAAAGAGGAGTATGAAGACTGGTGCTGAGTAAGTTGCTGGTAAACTGAACTTGTGCAAAAATAATCGCTACAGTACCACGTTTCATGAGTTAAAATTTAATAAAAAATAAATATACTTTTCAAGTTAATTTTACCCACATTTTTTTTTCAGGTTTCCAGTAGATTCAAATATTTGACAGTGTCTTGTGGAACTTACATTATTGTCAGTGCAATTATTTTACATAATTTAGTGCATAAGTCAATGGTATAAATACAATTAGACATTTGGTCACAATGTTTCTGTGCACTGTCCACATTTCTTTCTCGGAAACTCATATATCTATCATTACCTAAATGCTTATATTATTTACCCTTGATTTCCCCCCTCCAAGATCAGCTTTTCTATCATTACCTAAATGCTTATATTATTTACCCTTGATTTCCCCCCTCCAAGATCAGCTTTTCTTTCTTTTTTTTTTTTTTTTTTTTTTTTTGGACTGCTAGACTGACCTAGAAAAATAATCTTTCTTTAGAGATGCAGAACCAATTAGATTTTCTTTCTTTTGAGAATTTAAATGTAGGGACCTAGAAACAGCAATTGGGTAACTGGGACAGTATTACTTTCAGTGTATAAGAGGAATAGACCCTCTGCAGAAATTTCTAGATGTATCTCAATTCTACCCCACATTTTTTGGCCTAATTTTTGTGGATTTATTTATTTATTATCTTGATGTCGAAGGCAGAACACAGGACATTCTACCTCTATGGGATACCCTCAGACTATTTTTTTTTATTTAGAAACAAGGTCTCATCAAGTTACTGAGGGTCTTGCTAAATTGCTGAGATTGTCCTCAAACTTGTGATCTTCCTGTCTCAGCCTCCCAAGAACTAGGATTATAGATAAGTACTACCATATCTGACTGGTTTGCTTGCAATTTAATGTATTCTTCTCACAACCGGTCTATACTTTTTTCTCCCACCAAGCTCTATCTGAGTTGATTTTGGTGTCATTCTGTTACTTAATCCCAAATGCACTGATAAAATACCATGAAAATAAAGGCAAAGAAAAACAAACAAAATCAAGAACAAATTATGAAGTGCTCATAATAATAATATAACTTGGGATATTCTATGTTATATCATCAAATACAGATGGTGTACTATGAAAATTTCCAGATACTTAGGATTTCACCTATGTAGGTATCAAGAGTCCCAAATTTTACTTCATCTACTACTATTTCTCAGACATCTATGAGGCCAAGAGTTACAAAATACTGATGAGAGTTTTAATGTTATAAGAGTCAATTTCAATCCTAATTTAGCATAGTATTTGGAACTAAAACAAACTTTGGAACAGCTTAACTTGGTATGCTGAGTAGAAAATATAGACATTGGAGTGATGTACTCTGATCTTTCATTGACCATGAATTTTAAAATGGAATCTTCTTCCAAAGGTAGCAATTAATCCAGAGCAGGTATTCTCTTTCCTTCCCTTCTCTCTCTCTCTCTCTCTCTCTCTCTCTCTCTCTCTCTCTCTCTCTCTCTCTCTCTCTCTTTCTTTTGTACTGTGATTATTGATAGAATTGTCAAGCCAAATTGGTCAGGAATCTTCTAGTTAAAACTCTTTTTTTAATATTTGCCCTTTGCTACAATGCGAATGTTGTAGAGTTTTTGACACAGGAAAGCTAGGAAACTCTCTGCTTTACCATTGATGAGTCCACACACACAGGTATAGGCATCAGATCTCTCCAACAGGAGTACAGGGAGTAAGGGTAACTCTACACTAAAATGACATATCCTATGGATAGTGTCAAAAGCCAGCATTCCCTGCTTTTTTAACTACCCATTAGTCTTCAGCAAAGCCCTTTCTAACTGCAGAACAGTTTCACCAAACTTCATTCACTAAAAGTGATCTTTAAAATTATTTATGGTGGCCTGGCATGGTGGGCATGCTTGTAATCCCTGCACTTGGGAGGCTGAGACAGGAGGATCACACAGGTTCAAAGCCAGCCTCAGCTACTTAGTGAGGCTCTCAGCAGCTCAGTGAAACCATGCTTCCAAATAAAATACAAAATAGGTCTGGGTGTATAGCCCGGAGGTAGAAAGCCCCTGGATTGCACCTCCAGTGCCATAAGAAAATATTACTTATGGTGTTTCATGTATGAACCCATTCATCCTCATTATATATTATTAGTCCATTTTATGGATTTACTACAATTTACATATCCATCTCTTAAAAGAAACTTGGCTGGTTTCCAGTTTTGATATTTTACTAAAAAATCTACTTTCAGCATATGTATTATCTAGACATATATTATGATTTTTTCTGTGAAAATACCTAGCAGTAGAATAACTGGATACTCTGCAACATGAATAGTCAATTGCCAAAATTTCTTTAAAAATATTTGCCCTATTTTATATTACTACTAGCAAAGGATGGGAACTGTAGTTACATTTCTGCCAACTCTAGGTACGCTTAGTGCTTAGTGTTTGTTTCAGTCAGCATTCTCACTGCTATAATCTAAACCACCTGACCACCACAACTTAGAGGAAGTAAAATTATTTGCTCATACTTCTGGAAATCTCAGGAGTTCAGTCCACCTTAGGTAGGGTGAAGTCTGTGGAGCTCAGGGCATGGCAGTGGAAAGCAGAGAGAGCATAAGGGACTCTGCTCTCACAAGATGGATGTCGGAAACAGAGTTAGCAAGAGGAGGTGGGACCAGATATAATCCCAGGGCCACACCTTGAAGGACCCCTCCTCAGCAACCAAGCTCTGCCTCCAACATGGATGCTTTGTTACATAAGGACTAGAGGTACATTCTAAATCCAAACCATAACATAATTTTAAATTTTATTTAGACATATGAATGTATCCCAGCTGCTTTTAAAATTCAGGCTCTGAAGTAAGTTTGATTATATTGCCTTAGATATATAAAATCCTTTACAAAAAAAATGGTGCTGTGCAAAGGAATTAGTGATCTGCTTACTATTTCTCAAATTATGTTTTCCTAAGATCAACTGGAAACACATCAGCAGGAAGAAGAGAAGCCCTCAACAATAAAGTAAAATAAAGGGATTGTTCCCCACTTTGTTTGTACCTCTTTGAACAGAAAAATCATTCAGAACATCAATTCCAGATATCTGAAGAATAGAGTGTTTATTGCCTACCATGGTTTCTGCAAGTTCTCTACAAGCTTCTCAGGACCACAGGAAGCACTGCCTGTCATAGTTCTGGGTAGGAAGGAAGGAAGAAGAGCAGCTGCTACTCTACTAGGAGGTGAAATTGGCTGAAGTTAACTGACATTTACAATCTAAGTCTTCCTCTGGAAGTTGCATACCTTCAACAGACCCCTGTATTCTGAAGGTGTTATAGTAGACACATTCTGCCTATGCAGAACTTTAGGTTTGAAAACAAATTTTTGGGCTTTCCTACTCTGCCAGAATCTTTCTCTAACACCTTTTGAATAGTTCCATTTTCTCCAAATGTTTTTTAACCTTAAATATGCAAATGAAAATTAAGAATCTAGCAAGCAGCAGCTGGAGGAAACCAACCATAAAATATTAAATGACCAGGATTCGACCAAAGCCATGTGTGTCCACTGACAAATCACTCTGTTGGTGTGGATGATAAGAACTAGAGAAAAGTTGACAAAATTAGTATCAGCAGAGGGAAAATAGTGGTTTTCATGCAGGACTAGTTTCATATCTTTGGATAGTGATATCTGAAAATATTTAGTTGATTATAAACAATGTAAAGATGCTATACTGACAGAAAAATCCTGTGAGGGGCAGTCTAGGGTTAGTATTCAGAACATTCAACAGAGAAAAGAAGAACCTGACCTTCAGCCCTGAAAACAAAACTTCCCAGAAGAAGGAAGCTAGTTAGCTGAATTGCCTATAGTATCACTACTCGGAAGGACTCTGAGGATGCCTAGCTATATTCCCTGGACTGCTCTCCATCAGGCATAGCCCAAGGAAAATACAGCTATTCCAAGATTATATCTTGTCTTTGGTTATTTTACATTATTGTTTCTAAACTGGAAACTTATCTTCTGTAGGTATTTACCACTAAGATATAAAAAATAAATGGTGAGTGATATATACAGTGGTAATTTAGTTACTCATAAATCATTGCATATATGAGGCTCCAAAAATACTTGGAAAAATATTCCTTTTATATATCATATGAGATCTAAGAAAAATGACAAAGGAAGTATCCAAAGTATACTCAAATACTAATTTCTGAGCACAATTAGAAGACATTTTTTAGAATTCATTAGACTTCAGATAATGCTGAAATATGGAGGCTGGTGATCACTAGACTGTGATGCTTCCCTTACACGGAAAGAGTCTGGATGTGGTAAAAATTAGATCAGTTTGTCTATTAAATTTATTTGTTCCCCGTATAAAAATTAAAACAGGTACCAACAGGGTACCATGTGACTAAATTAAAATCATAACAAAAAAATTTAAAATAAATAGTATGTTTATTCCAATTTACTTAAAAGAAAAACAAGCCCTTTGAGAATGACATACGCAAGATTTCTAGTCAAAGTTTCAAACTAATTGGAAGCAAAATATCAGGGCCTTGCTAATTTTATTGCTAAGACATGAGTGTGTGATCAAAGAAGCAAAACCATTTGGAAAGTAGTTCCATTTAGACAAAGAGATAGTAACAAATAAAGACTGTTTATCACTGGCAGCCTGTGATTAATATTTGATTTATAGTGAAGCTTGCATTTAAATCTCTTCCATTACTTATACTTATTAGCCTTCTTTCTGTTGTCATCTCTTATCATATTCTCACCATTGCTAAGAAATATGTGACAGAGATAACTGCATCATAGCCCACAAATGCTCTGGTCTATTTAACTGAGACAGCAATATTCAATAGTGCACTGATGCTGACACAGACTGTTATAACAACTTCACCTGGGAATAACTCTGCTCACTTAACTATGGAAGGCAGCAACAGCACTACTGAAATATAAGCAGCAACATTGTAATTATTAAGATGTGAACCATAATCATCTGTCAGGGACCCATAGAGGTGAAGGTTGGATGTTTCAAGGACATTTTAAAGAGTTTCGATTTACCCATGACAGGTAAGTCATAGTTAAGGAGCCAGTTATATATATTACCAGCATGTGGGAGACAGGTGCTCTACTTCACAAGGCATCTCATCCTGCTGGTGGTTTATTATGTTTTTACTTTTATCATGTAAGAAAAGCATTGCTGTTTAATGATCACCAGCCTCCATATTTCAGCATATTCACAGTCCTAAATATCATCTATCACATTTGGTATTCTGCTTTGTTGTTTCGGAATCATTTAAAGTTTGGCAAGTATAATTGCAAGAATTATTAAGATTTTATATGAAGAGGCATTTCAAAGTCTCCTAACTTCTTTTTGGCTCTCAGTTTCATGTTATTCTTTATCAAGTGAACCACTCTGTGATCTAGTTTCAATTGCTCTAATAACAAAATAATGACTAAAATATTTTTGGATGTTATCAGAAACATGGTAATGTACTTGAATTAAACAGTTTATCATATGAAAATACCATGTACAATATCTTAATATCAATATGTGACATGAAGGTGGGTGTGGTATATTATTTTTAGTAACACCATCTCACTTCTTAATCTCATAATCTGAGAAAATAAATAATCACAAATTATTTTCTTTTCAATACCAGTAAAAATCAATTGGATAGGGATTTCCATATTATTTAGATGTATATTATGTAAGTTTATTAGTTTAGCCAGGAATTAACATATTAAGAATATTTTAAATAAATTAATCTCATATAAAGCACACCTAAATATGTTGAAGTTATATATTTTTATTTTAATGTTGGAATAAAGTTTTGATTTAAACTTAAGAATGCAATTTACCCACAAATTACAGTACCTGTGAATTTGGTGCAATAGAAGATAAATTTCTAGAAGAGTTCAAAATAAAAAAGTTAAATATAAGGCATGACTCAATCTTCATAAAATAAGAATAATTTAAAATCAAGTTTATGCTAGTTATAGTACCACTTAAAAATTTTAATTCAGTCAGACAAAATATACTATCTGTGTGCTTATTTTCTCAGGTATTGTGTAACCTAGAAACAAATGATTCCTAATACTTAAGAACTTTATTCAAAATATAAACACATAAATATCAGTCTTATGGTTAGAAATAATTGACAAAGTATTCAAATTCAGTCGGGTATCTGCAATAATGAAGATACTAGTATATTCTCAGTTTACTAGGTATTTAAATTTTGTACTATGAAACAGTTCTTTTCTAGAAGAAACATTCTATCTTCTCTTATCTCCCTTTTTTATACTGTATAAGAGAATACCCTGTGGAGTAGGATTTGACACATCAGCTCACAAAGAACATAGTGGAAGTTGAAATAGCACAGTAGTGGCACCAAATACTTATAAGACATAACTTAATCCAAAAATAGAAAAAGAGAAGAGGTGAAAAAATTCATTTCAAGCATAGAATTTACATGGAAATTGAGAAATAAATCAACTTTTGTAGTTGGTGCATTAGAATAAGATATAAATTATAACCTGAACATAATTCTTCATAAAATGACCTAAGTAAGAAGCATTCTGGCATATAAAGGGGAAAATTCTAAATGCTATCAACTTATGAGAAATAAACAGTCTTCAAATAATATTAACATTTCAATAATACTGAAATCTTAAAAAGCTTTCTGAAATATGTTAATAGGAGAAAACAGTTTATTGATGTTCATCTTTTTGTAATTTGTCTACAAAACAGTCATTTAGCCATTAAGGAAAATATAATAATGGCAAAGAGGGTGGATATTTGTGCTAATACTTATGAGTGCTAAATACTTTATATTTGCCAAACACAATAGATGTTAAGGACAATAGAAACTCAGAAAATTCAATGAATGTTATCCAAGACTGTTTTATTTTCACGTGTGTGTGTGTGTGTGTGTGTGTGTGTGTGTGTGTGTTGTGTGTGTGTGTCTGGTACTGGGGAATGAATCCAGTGCCAAGCTATACTCCTAGCCCTTCTAAGTTTTTGTTTGAAAACAGTCTTGTTAAGTCGCAGAGAGTCCCACTACAATTTCTGAGTCTGATCTCAAAGCTGGAATCCTCCTGTTTCAGCCTCCTAAATGCTGAGATTACAAAAAAAAAAATTCACTTCCACGCCCTTTTTCTGTGTACTTGTGATTGTCTGGGGCCAACTGATTACATCAGTATTGGAAATGATTGGCATGTACAAACCAGAATTTCAGCTAAAAATTCTGATAAACAGAAACTTTCCCTAAGCTCTTTTTCCCAAACTTTTGATTCTGTGTCCCACCAGAAATTCCAATTTTTATTGAGCTGTGGTAATACTCATTTTTCTAACTTCCTGTCAAAAGAAAAATAAAAAAATAAAATGTAATTACTTAACTTTTATCCCTCAATTTCTTTGCTACACTATAGTTACAGAAAAGGAAAGAAGGAAGAGCAAAGAACTGAAGGAAGAGGTAATGAAGTCACCAGCTAATTCATGGAAAAGGAGAAAAAATTATTTGTATTTGTTACTTATGCTAGTTATTTTGCATAATTTGTTCAGCTTAGATAATGAAAATCAAGCACACTGAAAACTGTACTTTATTTACTGAGCCTTTAACCTATGTTATATCACATTATAAAAGTGTATTTGCATGTGTGTGTGTGTGTGTGTGTGTGTGTGTGTGTGTGTGTGTGTGGTGTTGGGGATTGAACCCAAGGGGATTCTAGTGCCAAAATATATTGCTAGGCATTATTTACTTATTTATTATTAACTAATTAATTAATTCATTCATTTATATTTGTTTGTTTGTTTTGAAACAGTCTTGCTAGGTTGCTGAGAATCTCCCTAAGTTGCTGAGGCTGGTGTTGAACCTGAAATCCTCCTGTCTCAGATGCCCAAGTACCATAATTACAAAAACATGCCACCAAGCCTGGCTATAAGAGTATCTTGATTGCTTCATATGGTGATATAACAAAATATCTTGGTTGTATATGAGCAAAGACTTAAGTTTCAGTTCTCAGCTTCAACTGCCCAGTTGAAGGGTGATCCTCAGACTCCTCTGGACAAATTAACCTGCTCAACTGTTGCTGATTTAGAAAATGCATATGTATCTATGCATCCCACAACTTTTAATGTCAATTTTTATAGGCCACTGTTCTAAGTGAATGAGACATATAGTTTTTTTCTCTTAATGCAATTTATACTTTAATGGAGGAGAAGAATAAAAATGTAAGGGTATGAATAAAACAATGATAAATAGCAAAGCAATCTGTCATGAAGGAAATTAAAGGTGACATTGATTATAACATTGGGCCTCCCAGCTTCTACAGAATAATTAGAGAAGAATTTTTTCCTGCTGAATTCCTGAAAGTGAAGAATGAGAAAGTACCAGGAGGAGGAAGAGAACCCTTGCTTGCATGGCTTGAGGCAAGCAGCAAAGTCCAGGGCCTCACTGCAATCTCTCCCAGCCAGAACAAGGACTTGGGTATAGCCAGAGACAGGTGTTTAATTGTTAGACTAATAGCTCATATTTGATTTAATGTTATGAGCCAGGCGTTGTGTGAAGCCTTTGTTGTTGTTGTTGTTGTTGTTGTTGTTGTTGTTGTTGTTTTATACTGGAGATTGAACCCAGGGCCATTTTATTCTGACCTATACCCACCATCCTTTTTATTTTTATTTTGAAACAGGGTCTTGCTAAATTGCTGGGCATCTCCCTAAATTTACAAGGCTGTTCTTGAACCTGTAGTCCTGTCTCAGAATCCCATGTACTGGAATTATTATAAGCATGGGTCATTGTGCTGACTAGGGAGAAATGTTTTACTTCTCATAATAACTCTGCAAGGCAGGTTTTATTACTAAATCTCTCCAATGGAAGGGAACATGAAGGCTCAAGACAGAGATGAAAAGGAGTTAAAATAATGCTATGTATGTATCTGAAATTACCAATGCCAATCTCATTCATATGTGTGGGGAAGGGTAGGCAATGGGGTAGGATCCAGAGAAAAATGCATCAAGTGTTGAGTGCATGAATATCCCTATCACTAATTACCATGCACCAATCAAAGTATAAAAAAAGAAGAAGGGAAAGAGACTGCTTCAAAGGACAGAATTAGTAATCAGGAAAGCTATGCTTTATTCTCAATCAGGGTAGACACTCACTCTGTATACTGGGCTTCTGTCTAATTAAAAAGACCATGCTATTTGTGTGTGTGTGTTAATAGGGATTGACCCCAGGGGAATTCTAACCTGAGATATACCCCCCTTTTATATTGTTGGTTTTGAAACAGAGTCTTCCTAGGTTGCTAAGTCTCATCATATTGCTGGGGCTATCCTCAAACCAGAGATCCACCTATCTCAACTTTAAATCTTTTTAAATACATAATTTTTAAAATGATTGGAGTATCTACCTGAAATAAATTAAAAAAAACATTCAGGAGCTTTCAAAACCAAAATTTAGAGATGCTATTTAACATTTTTCAAAGCAACTCAGAGATGGGGAGCATTGAAAGGATTGTACTTTGGGGTCTCCTATAGAGACGTGAAAGGGTTAATTTTTGTTTGTTTCTTTACCCAGTAAATTAATTTTTTTAAGTGGTAACTATTAGGAACTGGGAAAATACAAGTTACCCAGAAACAATGAAAATTTTAATTCCAACACTTTGGTATAATTGTTGGTAACACATTTTTTTAGTGCTAGTGACCCATTACATGTACTACTTCAAACTGTGATAAACCCTATGGTAATAAATGCAGTGGACTATGAAAAAATAAAATATAGTAAATTTATTTCATAGGTAGATCATTGTTAAGCAAACCTTTCTTTAATAAATGCCTCTTAAATTGAATTATAATTTTAATATTTACATATGGATGGAATAACTTTATATCCAGAAAAACGAAAGCATACCAAGAAGTCCAACCGCAATTTTTTTTTTCCTGTACTGGAGATTGAACCTCGGGACATTGTTTCTCTGAGCTATACCTTCAGCTTTTTTAATTTTTTTTTTTTATTTTGAAAGAGAATTTTGCTAGATTACCGAGAGTCTGACATTGCTGAGACTCTGACAGAAAGATGTTTGGATGTCCTGACAAAAAAAAAAAAAAAAAAAAAAAAAAAAAAACTTTTGTGGCTAAACATTTAACATAGAAAAGAAAAGAGAGTAGTAGAGAGTGTTTGGCAGAAGGGAGAAGCCCTGTCATATATAAACAAAAAAATAGTTTTAAGGCTTATGACATGACTCGGTGTGTTTTGAAAATATTATTTAGATACTCCCCAGGGACTGCATTGAGCTTAGGTAGATTCAGTGACAGAGGAAGAGTAAGGGGACAGTTGGAGAGGGCACAGCCTGGCAGTACAGCCTGAACTGGGCGGGAGGCAATGACAAAGAGGTGAAGCAAGCTGAGAGACTACAGGAGACATAACACACAGGGCCTGGTGAAGTGAATTTAGCCCGTTACTGCTTTCCTAGGTCCTTGAGATGTGTCATTAGGTTGTTTACTTGGTGACTCTCTGTTCTTCTTATGTGGGGACTCAATACTATAAACTTTCTTCTTAACACCACTTTCAAAGTTTTCCATAGATTTTGTTATGTCGCATCTCTATTTTCATTTAATTCCAGGAATTTCTTAATTTCTCTTCTTATTTCTGATCTTATCCAATCCTCATTCAATAGTGCATCATTCAATCTCCATGTATTTAAATAGTCTATTTTGGTTTTCTTGTTATGATTTCGACTTTCATTCCATTGTGATCTGAAAAGGTGCGGAGAATTGTATTACATCTTTTGAATTTGCTGGTGCTTGCTTTGTGACCCAGGGTGTGATCTATTTTGAAGAAGGATTCATGGACAGTTGAGAAAAATGGGCACTCTGTTTCATCTGGTTGGAATGTTCTGCGTATGTTTATTAGGTCCATTTGCTTTATAGTTTTCTTTAGTTCTGAAGAGTTTTTACTCATCTTTTTCCTTGAAGATTGATCTAGTGGTATGAGCTCTGCACTTTCAGGACCTCAGCATAGCACTTTTCCAGTGTGGGCCCTGCACTTTCTGGCCTTGGCTTTTTGCTTTTTGACTCGGGGCTCTGTGCCTTTTGGCCCTGGGCCTGCACCTCCCTACCCAAACCGGTGAAGGGTGTCCAGTGTAATTTGAGAGTGACCCTCTAAAGTGACCCTGTGTGAGTACTGTGCCCTGGGTACTATGGGCCTTTCCTGTATCTGTAGGGTCTAACCTGACCACCTCAGGTAGGGGCCGCCAAATCTTAGCTCACTGGGGTCCCTGCAGCTGCTCTGGGCGGTCATCTACTGAGAAATATGTTTATCTTACTATTCTGTTGGCTCAGATCTCTGGAAAGCACAATATGCCACTGCAGGTGCTGGCTTCTGGTGAGCATACCAGCTTTCAGATATTTTTCTCTGTCCCTGAAGCGTGGTACTAATGGAGCAACACATTTAAGATGTTGAAGCTCTGCCACCACTTTCTGCACTTCAAGTCTTTGGTTTACTTGACGGAATTTCTTGGGGCTGCAGAGCTGGCAGTTGAAGTTCAGGCAAGTGGCCTGAGATAGCAGAGGTCGCTATACAAGGTCAGTCTCCTGCTCAAGCTCTTTGCTGCAGATCTCACAATCTGAGTTTTGGATAATCTTCTGCTGTGTTTCCCTCTTTTGTGTCTTTGTTCATATATATCTAGCTGCTTTGTTTTTCTTGTCAAGGAGTTGCCTTCTGGGTAGTAGATGTTTGTTTGTTATAGATACTGAGATGTGCTCCATCCCAGAGTTGCCATTTTATCCCCCCTTCATGAGATGAATTTAATATGCAAGAGAAGGAAGAAATATGATGAGATAAAAGGGAGAAAGTAAAACTTGAAAATTAGAGCAAAATATTAGGGGAGAAAAATAGTGAGAAAAATCAGGTCACATTGATTCCCAATATAAAGGGTTACTACAAATGTATAGGGCTGCCAGTCAATCAGATAGTTTAATTTACATCAAGTAATATTTAGCTGGGGTGGGGTGTGGGGTGAAATGAAATTATTGGTTGTCGGGAATCCAGCCCGACAGCTGACGGGGCTTGACGAGATGATGAGTACTGACAACTTGAACACAAACCCACGAGCCGGGAGTCAAGTCAAACGAGATCTCATTTATTTCTCTCCAAGCAGTTCTTTATATAGCACCAAGCCACGAGGGGAATTTCCATGAGAAAAAGCCTAGCCTATCCGGGATAAAGATCACTAGCACGTAGTTTATAGCCAATCCCAGGCCAGTACATGAGCTATTCATGTGTGTGGAAAGCTCCTTTAAAGGTAGAAAGGGAAAAACCGCTCAGTCTCCCCACCCATAATGAATGGGGAAACCACGCCTTCCTAGGTTCCTCCAGGCGCCATCTTTGCCCCTTTTTTGCTGAATCACTTTACTTAAAGTTTTGCCTTTGGCCATAGGCCGCTCAGGCCGAATCTCCTTAGGCACTGTATAGACACACCCCATCAATTGGTTGCATTTAACAATAATTCAAATTTTGCCAAGGAGTGTGATAAGATACCTAAATGATGTTAAAATTTTTTGAAATACTCTTTAAAGTATTAGCTCACGTAATATAAATTTTGTAAAGTGAGAATAAAATCAGAAAATAAAGAAAAACACAGTATAAATATGGAGGAGAAATGTTTAATTTGGTAGATAAAGCCTCGCATTTTCAAGGTTTCAGAGGATAAACAAGAGAGTTGCTAACAGTTTGGTTGTGGGAAGTAAAAATGATGATAAGAAATTATAAATGAAATAAAACATTCCAGAGTATCCCTCCTTATTCTGGTAATTGGTCCCCAACACAGAGCTGCCACAATCATGCAATGTGAATTCATCTTTTGCTCACAGCTGAAAAGACCAGGGGTAGAAGCTAATCCGATTTAGGTTAATTAGTTCATGTTTCAAGATTTTGAGCCTTGGCCCAATCAATTTGTTTCTAATTACTTGAAACATGCTGTAAGAACTTTTGAGTGGCCGGTGAGCAATTTTCTTTCCAGGTGGTGCTGATAATCATTAAAAATTTTCTTCAGCCAGATAGAATAACAATCACTGACATGGAGAACAAAAATAAGAGACAAAAAGTATTGTCCCAGTAATTTTCTATTCTTGGAATTTATAGAATAATATCCTTACAAAAAAATTAAACTTTTAATTAAAATTTCATCTAAGAGAGTCTGTACGTCTGCACTACTATTTAGATCAATGTTCCCAAGAGAGATAAAATTTAGATAATATTGTGAAATAAACATAAAAGAACGTGTTATATAGAATTTTCTTGATAATGGTCTAGTTGTTGTTACTTACTTTTTTGTGATACAAGCTTGCTTTTTACATTTGAAAATAGATGTGAGTCATCAAGGTAAATTTTTCAGAGAAGATATATATCTCTCCGAAATAAATATTTTTAAACCAGAACTCTAACTTAGATGTTATGGAATTTGACAATAATGACTTAAAGGGAATGAGTATATCTTAAGATATGCTTATGTCATGTAGGTTCTTCTATAGAATAAAATTAAAGTTGACATTTGAAGTTTGTTGTGGTGGCACATGCTTGTAATCCTAGTATTTGGGAGGCTGAGACAGTTCAAGTACAGGTTTGAGGCCAGTCTAGTGACTTAGCGAAGCCCTCACCAAATTAATGAGGGCCTGTCTCAAAAATAAAGAAGTAAAACAGAGTCTATCTTAGAGGTAGAAAGGATATGGGTTTAATCTCCTGTAGGATCAAAAAACATTGACAGTTGAGTTTATTGCTCTTTTCTTGTTAAAATTCTTTTTATTTCCTGGAAATGTCTACAATGTGCTAATAACTGTCATTGCCTCTGTTCTGATTCTATAAGAACAAAAATATTAAGAAAGAGAAGTGCCAAGACATCCTGCTGCCTCGGCATCTATGTGTTGAGAACCCCCACTCCACATAGTAATCGGCAAGAAAGCCCCGAGAGGCAGGTATCGTCTCTGGCCAAAGCCCCCCAACTTATAGATACCCTTCACTATTATTCCTTTTAACTTTCTATATGAATTGCTCCAGTGATGTGATTTATAAAACTGAGTCAGTGAAGATGAACACTCTAATAATCTGTCCAAGCGTCCTTGGCTCTGCTCAACAATAATGAGAAACTGGCCAGAATTCGGGTACTGTGATAAGCACCCCAGCTGCAGCAATCACAAATGGCCTCCGACCTTCATCGTTAACTCTGGCAAATCCTGCCAAGAGACAGAGAAAAACCTTGTGTGTGACCTTAAAGAAACAACTTAGCTGCCCAAATACAATAGACCCAAAGAAAAAGACTGTTAACTTTTACCTCAGTGTGAGCACTCCAGGAGACAGAAAAAATGGCCGCATAGTTAGAAATGAATATGACAGAATAAAGGACAGACATTCTAAATATATATATGTATGAAGAAAAGGAAATACCGTAAGAGTAAGAAAAGCATTTTTGCATGAAAAAGAGCTTATCATAAGAAAGTCCCAACTGGAAAAGAAAGAAATTAGAAGGTTAAAAGCAGGTTGCAAAGAGTTTGTGACAGGGAAGTGAATTATTAAAGATAAGTAGACTTTTAATAGGCTTGTTGTTTAAAAAAGAGTGCTCAGCAGTTAAGAAAATACATCTGACAATTAGAACTAAAAACCTTGTGGTGTTGTTTGTGGTATTTTGTCTGCCAAACTGTGTTGTGAGTATGCTTAAGCTTTCAGATTCAGAAGATAAGATGCCAATACCTGAATTACCAAATCTCCTCACACTTGTTATATGAACTGAGCCCAAAAGATGGAAAGTTCCAGGAAGGGTTAAAAGAAGATCCCCCTGAGAAGCTCCCAAGCCTCGACTATCCTGGGAGGCTGCCACCTGGAGCTGCTTATCTGCAAGACCTTGGAGAGAAACAGAAGTTAATTCTTCAAAGGCCAACAGCCAGCTGAAGGACCCCCGCCTCCCTTTCTCTTAACTTTACTGGTGAAGTGTATAAATTTCTTGGGTTTTTCATAATAAAGTGTCATTGGCTCAAGAAGCCTTTGTCCACCTCAGGTCCTTTTTCCAAAGCGTCGTGACTAAAAACTTAAAGAATTCATAGAGGGGAAAGGACCGCTGCAGATAAGGATCTGCAGGACTTCGCCTGCCTTTTGTCCCATCTTTCTGAGGCCCCCGACCGCTAGTGGACTTGCCCCCCACAGAACTGAGCTAGTCGGTAACAGAGAAGATTATGCATGAGACACTTATAACACATGTATTCTAACAATAACTCAATAAAAAGGCTTGAACCTTTCTGTAGTATCCAAAATTATTTTTAAATGTACAGGGAGCAGAGCGAAGTGGGATGGAAAATCTGCTCATAATTAGAAGATCTGTGAAACGAATTGGAAATGTGCTAACCCTAAGGCAGAATTCATGTTTAGTTATCCATTCAAATAATTGCAGTTGAAGAGAATAACACATAAAAGTGCTGCGTGATACTCTCTTTCCTTTAGGGCAACAATTTTAGTAAATAGAACAAATAATTTTTACAAAAAAATTTCAACTTTCTTGTGAGAAAAGTTACCTAGAATGTATATTTTCTACTATATTAAAATTGTATACTATTTCTAATGAAACACTCATCTATTAATTGTTATAACTATATATTAGGTTTGATGTACTATATCTATTTTCACATGCCTATAGATAATTCATCACTCAACACCTGAAAAATTAGGTTGGCATAGAAAAAAATTGGACGATACCATCTCTAAAGGAGATAAGAATTAAAATAATCAAACACAACTTCAGTTTTCTGTCAGGTTAGAATAAGGTATTGTATAATCAAAATAAAGGTGAGTTCTAGATGAAGATGGTGATGATGATGATAATGATGATGATGATGAAGATGATTTTAGTACTGTGAATTGAACCCAGAGGTATTTAAATCTTTGAGCTATAACTTAAAATTATTTTATTCTTTATTTTTTATACTTTTATTGTTGCATTATCGTCTCATGTCATAATGTAGTGAGTCTTTTTTTAGAAAGAGTGAGTCTTTTTGATTTGATACAGGGTCTCACTAAAAGTGAAGGGTCTTGCTAAAATTTGAGTCTGGTCATGAACCTCTTATCTTACTGTCTCAGCCTCCCAAATACTGGAATTATAGGCATGTGCCACTATGCCTGGCTGAGTTCTACTCTTTAACCTGTGTTATCTGACATCATAATCCCCATGTTTGCAATTAAATTAATTTTGAATGTCTTAAAAACATTCTGAATCCTATCACAATTGAACATCATTAGAGAATGCACATTTAACATTATTTTCCAAGATAGTCAGTTTTCGTCTATGGTCAACTAATTAAAAATAAAAAACAATTTGCTTTTCTTTAAAACAACCAGAACAATCAGAACCTTCAATTCTAATACAGAAAAAAGTAAAGCAGACAAAAAACATTTCATTAATGTTTGGAGCTTCACAAATACTTTTAAATCTTTCAGGATTTTACAAATGCATGCTTCAAAAAGTCAAGCTGGTAAAAATATGAGTTATTCAGTTCAACATGTCATTTCAAAAGTTCAAATAAGCAGCTAGTAATAAAATATAAATTGCCGCATGGTCCAAAAGAATGTAAAATTATATTAGTCGGAGATTGCAGTACACTCTCTTAGGAAATAAACCCAATAAAGAATTCATATTTTTCTTCAGGACAATATTCAACCATAATTATTTTTCTGCCTTGACTTTATTCATTATTTGTCCTAATGCCTAAGCAAAAGTTTGGTATTCTTCTTACATTTCTAGGTAAATATCTATTTAGACAAAATAAATAGCTTGCATTCCATTTCTTAATGAAAACAGCAGTCACTTAAATGAGTTTTCAATAATAATTTAATATTTTAAAACTTTTCTACACATTAATATTACTTATGATAAGTTTATACTAAAATAAATTCATCAAAAAGTAAGAATATCCCAAAAACTTTAAAGTTTTAATAAAACGATTCAGAAAATAGTAGCATATTATGAAATATATGTATTAATAAAATAGTAACTTCATTATGAGATCTAAAAGTTCAGATGTATTTTATCACTTAAGACCTTTTTTTGGTATAAAAGGAATTAACAGCTATGTAATATGTATAGTTACATCAGAAAAATAAAAATGTCAAGAGAGAATTGGAATATATAGAAAGCAAAATGAATATATTTACATTAGTGAAATTAGTAAGAAATTTGACACATATTCTATAAATATTTAAGTTAATTTTTGAAGAGATAAATCACAAAGTTATTCAATTACATTAAAATAAACATTTTATGCCAAAATTACAATAACAAAATTTAGCCTTCTTCTTGCTAGATGAAGAAAGTGTTTACTTTCTGTTTGAATGTCTAAGCAAAAAGAAAAAAAATTGAACTCTATTACATGTACATTGCCTTCTATTTTTTTTTCTGATCTCACAGATTACATCTTAACACTTTGAGCGCTCAACTGATCTGTGGTTGCTTAACAATGGCAAGACATTTTTTTTTCTTTTTCATATACATATTCACTATATATCAATAAATAAAACATCTAAATTTATTATATGACAGCACAATGAGAATATATATTAATGCTGTGGCGTGTCAATTTTATGTGTAGTAAACTATTATACTTATCAAGTTGTGACTCCTCTCTCTTCCTATCTGAAAATTCCTTATAGATATTTAGAAAGTTTATTCAAGGTTTCTTCACCAAGACTTCCCTTTCTTAATACATGTCTGATTCTTCTCTATATCCTTTACTTCAAACACGATTTTATTGTTGTTGTTGTTGCTATTGTTTCTTTGTACATCATACTGAGGTTCAGAGTGATGGTATCATACATGCACAAAGCACCTGGTGTCTTTCCCTCTGGACTCCAAATCTCCATCTGCATAATAATGAAACTGGTATTGATAACTTCATATGAGCATCCAATCAAGTTGCCCCCTTTACCTCATCATCATCTTCTTTCCCAAATCCCCTTCCACATTTCTTCTAGTATTTACCTCATTTATTAGAAGTCTCTCTTGTGTCCTAATTTTACTCTAGCTTCCACATAAGAATGAAAACATACGGACCCTTCACTTCTGGAGACTTTCTAATCTTGCTTAGCATGATATCTTCTCATCACTTGCTCAGAGGTCCCTGGGTTCAATCCCTAGTACCACAAACAATTTAGAACAAATAAAATGTATGAACTATTTCTATATATTACTTGAGCAAATCAATTTATTAGACTATATTGTTTTTTAAATCAATGTTGTTGCATTACCTGCCTCTTTATTCAGAACGATGTCATAAACAGGTTTCAATTAAACAGTATTCTAATATTCCCCTCTATCCTCCCTTCCTTTCTACCTTTTCTTCTGAACCCATCTATTCAATTCACTTTCTCCTTGTTTAAAAAAGACCGGAGCCAGGCGTGGTGGTGCATGATTGTAATCCTAGCATCTGGGACACTGAGAAAGGAGGATCACGGTTTGAAGACAACCTTAGTTACTTAGGCCTTATGCAACTCAGTGTGAACCTGTGTGAAAATAAAGAATAAAAAACAGAGCTGAGTGTATAGCTTGGAGGAAGAATGTCCCTGGGTTCCATCCCCAGAACCTCAAAAAAAAAAAAAAATCATAAGACTGTATAAAAATAAATTCCATGCCTCAAATGGTCAACCTGTTTTTTTTAATTGAAATAAGGAATAAACTTCAAAATAAATAAAAAGTAGCTTGTAAAAAATTCATTACATTAGAAAACCAGATAAGCATAAAATTGAATGGTAACAGCCCTACTTACCAAGGTTTTCAAAATATTTGTCTATCTAGGATATCTTTTAGAACATTTTTTTTTTTTTTTTTTTTGGTGGTGGTACTGGGGATGGAACCCAAGGGCCTTCTACCTCTGGGCTACACTCTCAGACCTATTTTATATTTTTTATTTGGAAACAGGGTCTCTTAAGCCAGGGGAGGCTGGCTTCGAACCTGAGTAATCCTCTTGTCTCAGCCTCCCAAGCGCAGGGGTTACAAACATATGCAACCACACCTGGCTCTCTTTTAAAACATTCAGTGACAATTTGTTTTATAATTTTGCTGTTAGTAATTTACTTACCTATAAAAATTACTATCCACTCTGAATGCCATGTTATTTTTTTAAATAGGAATTCCTGTAAGCCCACATTCCCCATAGAATATTATTGAGTAAGTATAAACCTGAATAGATAACAGACTCCAGATTAATAATTCAGAGTTCCAGTGCTATTAAAATTTAAAGCATTACAATGAAAGTAGATTAGAGTGTGTTTTGTACAGTAAGGTAACTATAAACAATAATGCATTGTATATTTCAAAAAGCAAAGAAATGATAAAAATTTGAGGAGATAAATAGGATTAACCTAATTTAAACATTATGCAATATGTAGACTTAACAAATGTTACATAGTAACCTATTAATGTGTACAATTTTCAAATATTTGTGTATTAGTTAAAATAAACCTAAAATAATGTTATATAATTATTTAATCTTAAAGCTAAATACATAATATAAAAATTAATATATTCCTTACTTGCAAATTTTATGTGTACCCACTAATATTAATGATTTTATTGTGTCAGGAAAGTGAAATGCGACTACAAATATAAAAACTAGACAATGTTAAAAAGACTTAGATCATTTTATCACACATTCAAAATTCTCATGGTGATAATAAAGATATGATTATTACATTATCTATAATTTTTTTCTTTGTTGATTGAATTGCAAACACATTAGCTATGATTAATAAGCCCGAGATGCATGAGCTCTTTCATGGATGTATGTCTTATCTCTATGACTTTCACATTTTAACTAGTACAAAATGAGCTCTTGAGTTTATAAATAGGGAAGTAGGTTTCTCACAATTATGTGTTTGCTATTATTCATTTAGCCCACAGTATCTTTGCTTACAGAATAGTCTGTATTTCTACTTCCACAAAAGTTTTTGCAAGCATTTGATCCTATTTCTTACTTTAAAGTCGTATATGAAGTGACACTTTACAAGTATATTTCAATAATGTGAGTCCACTTCACTGCTTACTACTCACAGTCTATCAGTCAATATGGGCCAAAGGCATGATGTTAAGGCATCCTTAAAAACACTTCCAAGTCATTATAATTTTAACTACCTAAAAATGTCTGCTACCTGCACCCGGTATTTTAAGAAATTAGAATTCATTATTAAAAATGGCATTATCTTATAAGACATTTTAATTATAGCCAAAGAAAAATAGGAGGAATTCAGCCTATCAACTAGTCTCCTAAAGTATGAATACACAGATTCTATGTAGACTGAAATCGTTCTCTTCAGACTGAAAATAAGCTTCCTTGACTGCCTGTAAATATTGTTCACTCACAAGTCTCTCAATAATCATGTTTCTGCATCTGTTCATTGCACTGGGTTTCCAATGATAATTCTGTGGTATTTTGAGATAATGTATTTTATATTATCATCTTATAAATGGAACAGTTCCCTATTAATATAAACTATTTGTCTTTTCAGTTTTTTGATTCCACATAATTTCCTTTGAGACAGAGAAAAGGCCTTACATGATCATGTATTTATTTTCCACAAGTCTAATGTTGAAAAATAAATTAACTATCTACTTTGGTGTAAATCTTACTGGTGGAATTTGTTTAGCATCAGGACTACTATTGCTAATATACATATAAATTGGCTAATTATTCCTTTTCTGAATCTTCCTCTGGTATCTACATTTATAAACTATTTTATAAACCATCATGAGTGATTCTTATGAATTTGTAAAGTCATTCTTCCTTTCCAGGTTATAACTTGATTTATATATTCTACATTATGGAATCAATTTGTTACATACTTTCTGCTTTATGCAAACACTCAAAATCTTTAATAACATGTTCTTTGCTGTATTTGAACTGTTTGGCATCTGGCTTTGGAATTCACATTGATGTAAACATGTTCAGTTTGTAAAATGACCAATGACTGGTAGTGTGAAGGTTTCCAAAGTCATTTATGACATATAAATGTAGCAGCTGCCTGGACTCTGTGAAGCAGTTCTGCCACTGTGAAAGCAGGGATAGAACAGCTATGGGTTCTGACTTCATTTAGCTTTCATTTAGAAAATATAAACAAGATAATTACAAAAATAACTAAACTGCAGGGTAAAACATAATTAGCATCTTACCAGAGGTCCACGTCAAATGGCGTCAAAGTGCAGCTGAGTTGGGAGGCGCCTGCCTTTCATCCCAACTCTGGCAGGCCCCTGAGGCTGGAGGATCACGAGTTGGGGGACAGTCTGAGAAATTTAGGAAGATTTTGTCTCAATTTTTTTAAAAAAAAAAAAAAGGCTGCCAATGTAGCTCAGTGGAAGAGAACTCCTAGGTTCGATTTCTACTACTTAAATAAATAAATAAATAAATAAATAAATAAATAAATAAATAAAAAACAAGAAAAAAGTGTGGAGCTCAGGACTCATTCACTTCTAAAATCCCAGACACATAGAAAGGTGACTCTTGGAAGGCAGATCAGATATGGAGACATTCACACTTTGCTTTCTTCAGAAACCAGGTAAATGGAATTCCAGAAAAGAATAATACTATAAAGAAAATGAAACTAGAAATTTAAAAAGTTGTGAGAAATGAAGAATTGTTTACTCATTGATTTAGTTAATTAATTTATTTTTTTATTATTTACTTTTTTTTTTTGCAGTACTGGGGATGGAACCCAGGAGCATTCTACCTCTGGGCTACACTCCCAGACTTATTTTTTTTATATTCTATTTGGAAACAGGGTCTGTTAAGCCAGCTCAGGCTGGCTTTGAACCTGTGTGATCCTCCTGTCTCAGCCTCTCAAGTGCGGGGATTACAAGTGTATGCCACCACTCCCAGCTTTATTATTTACTTAGTGATATTAAATATTAAACTCCGGGTTCTACCACTGGTCTAAACTCCCAGCCATATTTCATTTTATTTTAAACAGGGTTTCACTCAGTTGCTGAAAACCTTTAAAGTAGAGGCTGGCCTTAAATCTGTGATCCTGCTGTCTCAGCCTCCCAAGTACTGTGATTACAGGCATGCATCACACATTCGGCTTATTGATTCATTTAATGTAGTTTAGTTGATGGAAAGTCATAAAATATGAGAATGAGACATGGTAGCCTGGAAAGTGTGTTTTAATTGTGGCAATCCTTGAATACAATAGAATGATGTTCAAATTACATTTTGTTTAGCCCACACGTAGACACCTCTCGGCATTGTCACTAGTTTATTGTAACATGTGATAAATATTAATGGTAACCCTTAATATTAACCGTTAATGTTAATGGTAACCCTTGATAAATGTTTATATTTATTTTCTTTTTATTGTTTTATAATGTATTGAATTATAAAAACTTTTCCGATTTTACTCTAACTTTATTATTTCTTGGTTCCTTTATTCATACTAAAAGAGATATTATGGCATTTCTGAAATTACTATTGAACTTTTAAAATTATTATCTGAGAAATTAATTTTAAGTTTTGATTGATACAACACATAAAAGTTCAGCATATTCTCATTAAAATGTGTCCTGATGAAGCAAAATTAGAATTCAAAATTTAAGTCTCAGCAAATAAATAGCATTCAGGTCTAAACTGGCATTAGAATAAGGAAAAATGATTATAGGTGAACACAATTTGTATGTGTAATCTGTAGTGGATATATTCACCTATTTAATTCCAGGATTGAAATATTTAACATATAAATCATTAACATATTACACATAAAAATTTTTATGAATACTAGAAAGATATATTGTTTAGCCTTCTTAATCTGTGGGATACTGATGAACAATTGATTATAAAAATTCTTATAATACAATTCTGAAAATGAAATTGTTCATTATAAAAGACCATTCATTAAAGTGAGAAGTATAAAATGTTTTAGATTGCATCTGTGTTAAAAAATATTCTGTACAAAACCATAGCCCTGATCTCAAATATTTTATATTTATGTATTATCTTATTCTGAAATATTTTGATATATAAATGTATTTAATAGCAATTGCCCAGAGGCATTGTGAATAATCACTGGCCTATAATCCTGCACTGCAGGATTCTTGGGGGCTCTGGGTAAAGTCACTGAAAATATATCAGTCCCAAGCTCCAATGTCATAACTACGGCTCCTAATATTGCCAAATTGTGTCAACACTTGACCTGCAGCCTGCCAACACCCTGACCATAAGGAAAGAAGCTTATGGAGACAGATGACTTTTTTCAGCTACTCTCCTTTTTCTTTTTGAACAACACACTAACAATATGGATAGATAAAGAAAAGTTGCTGTATATGCAAAATGGCGTATTATTCAGCCATAAAGAATGAAGTTCTAGAATTTGTAGGAAGACAGATGGAACTGGAGAACATCTTGTTAAACAAAGTCAGACAAAGACAAGGATCAAATGTTCTCTCTTATATGTGGATATAAAAAGAATAAAAAAAGAATGAACTGGGAGGAAAAGAGGAAATAGTAGGATATAAGGAGGGAGATAGTAATCCCCATGAAGGATTAGACTTGCTGATTCTGAGTTCATTTTCAGTTTTAATAAGTAATTAAAAAGTGTGACCAAGCTTTTTTTGCAGATTATAAACACTGTATTTAGTGTTACAAAATTTAATTCAACATTCCTAAAAACCAGTAATTTGAGCCACCTTTAAGTATCATTGTTTAAATGTGCATTTCATTATGCAAAATATCTTGCAAACTTGCGAGCCAATTTTTTATTCGATTTTATGGCATATTATTAGTTTATAGGTGTTCTTTATATATATTTTGTTTTTATACACAATCTTTTTGTATATTTTAGATATATCGTAAATTTATACCTCTATATAAGAGCATTTTCTACTTCATGTGCTGTCTTATTATATATAAATGAATGTGTATTGTGATTATATATGTGCAAATGTGTTTGTGTGCATTGTGATTATGTATCAAAAAGAAGTTCAGAATGGCTGAAACACATGTGCACACAGCATTTGGTGTGTCTCCCTCCAGATCTCACTATAATCCCTTCAACTTCCCATACTTGTTACTGAGATTGGTGCTGATAATTTCATATAAGCACAGAACATTATCTGAACTTTTTCTTTTATGAAGTCTCTTTCCCCTTTAATCTCTCCCACTGTTTTACTGGAATCTCTCTTATTTACTTAATGCCAATTTGTTTCCCAATGACTCTCTAGCTTCTATATATGCTAATTTCACCTAGTGTACATTTTTGTGGCATCTATTTAATTTTAACACAATCCATCATTTTGTCCTTATGTGAACAATGATTGTTGAGTTCAATTTAAGAAGTTTGTGCCACTTTTAAAGTAACGTATAATTTTTTAAGTTTTCTCTGAAAGTATTATTGTTTTACTATTTAGTTTGAAACCGACAATAATCTCAAATAAATTTTTAAAGGTGATGCAAAGTAGGGGTTAGTTGTAATTATTTGAAATGGATAGTCCATGACTCAGCACAGTTTATGGAAAGGTGTTATTTCTCTATTGACCCACAGTGCTGCAAGTGTCATAGATCCGGTACTTCTATGTTTGAATGTTTTTCTAGATTCTTCATTTTGCTCCAATGATTAGTAAATTTAGCACCTGTACTTATAATCATTGCCATAATTGCTCTGTATTAACATTATTTTTGATATCAGATAGTTCAGGTTTTTCAGGTTTATGGTTTTCTTAAAATTGTTTTGACTATCTTCATCTCTTATATTCTTCCAGGTATTCTAGAACCAATGTGGACATTTCTAGAAAATAAAATAAAAGATAACTAACAGCTCCATAAAAATTCAATATTCTAGTCCATAATTATGATATAGGTCTCCTATAGATCTTATTTCATATATGTCAGTACTGTCCTGTTATTGTCAATGCTGAGATTTTACTTTAGATTTTATATTTGCATGCTTTTCAATGGTATTGCAAATTTTATTGTTCTTAAAGTATTTCTATTTTTCAGTTTATATGTAGAAATATAATTGAGTTTTGGATATATATCCAAATGATTTTGGATACTATACCTGGTGACATTTCTAAATTTATTATTTCATTGATTTGCTTTCATCACAGTCTGGAATATTGTTGAATATTTTACTCATAGTTGTTATTTCAGATGTATATTTCCATATTGTTATTTTCAGATATAAAATGTCTCCTGAAGATCTCATGTATTAATGTTCAAAACTGATATAATTAAGTCACAAGGGTGTGATCACATAAGTGGATAAATATTTGGCAATAAATTTAATAGGTGGTAACCTCAGCATTTGGGGTGTGGCTAGAGAAGGTGGATCCCTGAGAATACAGCCTTGAACACTGTGCTTTTTTTTCCCTTTGAATACCCTGGCTGGTTTGCTCTCCCTTGTTTCTGGCCTCCATAGTGTGAAAAGAGAGCCCCTATTCTCTTTTCCTCTCTCTACTTCTCATCACCATGCCCTGAGCTCCACAGAGCTGGCCTGACATGGACTGGACTAAACCCTAAAATCTTCAAAAACTTTAAACAAATAAAGCTATCTTCCTCTTAAGTTGTGTGGTCAGTTGTTATGGGTTATGGCAGTGGGAATGTTGGCCGAGACACATACTACATGTATTACAAGGGGAAATGATGGGTGACCATCTACATGTCAAAGAACTTCATTGGTAACAGGTGTTAAAGTTTGCTTTTTATGCTATTTATTGAAATCAGGCATTTTTTTTTGACTGGAGATTGAATTTAGGAACTTTATATTTCTACCATTGTATTGTATCTCTAGTGTTATTTTTTTTATTTTGAAAGAGCTTTGCTAATTTGAAGAGACCCTTGCTAAATTTCTGAGGCTGTCCTCAAATCTACAATCCTCCTATCTCAGCCTTCCAAGTACTGGAATTACAGACATCTGCACCATGTATGGCAAGATAAATTTTTTTTTTGAGTAATTGATGCCTTCACTGATGTTACCTCTAAACAGCCCTGTAACTCTATTCAAAAGAGCAGACAAATCAAAAGACAGATACTACAAGCAGCCAAGGAAAACTCTACCTTACCCAATGTGTTATTGCCACACCCTGAACAATTTTCTGATAATATATGCCCTTTTTTTTCTAAATTCTTGCCTCCATTGAAGTATTAAGAACCAGCATTGTTTATTTCAAGTTGGTGCCAGCCCATTTTCTTTAGCAACCTACAAACCCAGAAGAACTCATCAGGAACCTGAATTAAAATCTCTCCCTTACTACTTTTATTTCTTGACCTAATCATAGGTCAATCAATCTAGAAAATATGTAATTTATTTTATTACTTATACTTAATATTATAAAATGACTCACATTTAAAAAAATGTAGTTCACATTTCATAGCAAGAACAAAATTTTTAATTGTGTAAATTACATTATCAAGTAAAATATAAACCTAATAGGAAAAATCATTTTAGTGAAAAAATACCTGCAAGTTATTGAGGGTCTCATAATGAATATATTATAGATCCTTTTTAATATTATATATGTATAATTATATGTAGGTCATTGTGACCTTTGATGGAAAAAGAATACATAAAACGATGAGCAATGATTGTTTACTGCTTTTAAATACATGAGAATCTAAGTTCCCTATAATCAACTTCACTTTTAACCAAATAACTTTGTCCAAATATAATTGCTTTGAATTTTAAATCGCATTAAGTATAAGAAGAAAGAGGGAATTAATGAAATTGTAGTTCAGAAACATGGCTACACTTCACTACTTCTCTGTTGATATCTAATTATTTTCTGCTGATGGAACAAGGACAGATTCAATTCTACCCTGCTTGTGTACTAAGCCTGCAGAATGCACTGTATAGATTCTCTCTGCACAGCACCACAATCTGGGTCTTCTATTTAAATATGAAAAGATGAAGTTTTAATGATTTGAATGTATTGTGATGAAAATATAAAAGGCAAAGTCATTTCAGTCAGCTTTTGGTGCCTGTGAAAATAAATTTCAATTATAAACTTGTGGAAAAGGAGTTTCATTGTTAACACTCATCAGTCAGATGGACAATATGTATTTTGAAACTTTGATTTAGTCTGTCTTATCATTTTTCTATTATAGTTTCTAGCTATGCATACTGTGGACTGTAAAGTAAAAAAGGAACTTCACTTTTCTCTTGAAAGTGCCTACATACACAAACATGTGTGCAATCACACACACACATACACACACACACACACACACACACACACACACACACAACCTCCAATGGTTTTCTGTTTTATTTTTTCTTCATTTTATTCTTTTCGACATTTTAGAGATTGATCGATTTTAAAGCTTTATATTTCAAAATCAAGAAAAATACACTTTAGAAAAAAATTTTGCGTTCTATAAGCCTTGACTTGTCACAAATGCACATCATTGAAAGTCACCATAAGCCCCCAAAACAATAAAAATACATGTATTAATGTTTTCCTACAAAACACAAAGAGAAAAATTGTTTTGCAGATAGAAAAAGAATTTCAGATGTAAGCCTGTAGCATTAGAAGGAACTGGTGTTTGCTTAAAATGGTCTCATATCCTCTCCCTCCTAGGCTCAAAGCCTGAAGAGGTATGATGGAGTTGTACATTAAAACACCAAATAATGTTAATCCCTACACCAGAGGACAGCTGAGACTGGTCTTCTTAGATTTACTCTATGGAGACTATAAATCTTTTAAAGAAACCCATATGTAGCAAAGACCAGAACCCTGGATCTTCAGAGGACTGGCTAACAGAGTTTTGAAGGGTGGAGTAGAGACAAACCAATAGATCTTGAACCACCTTGAGTGCTCATCAGTGCTTGGAAGGCCAGGAGAGGTCAATGAATGTGCAGGGCCCTCCATCTCGACAAGAGAGTTGCACAGAGGACTCATCTACTGATTAGAAATGATGGAAAGGCAACCAGCATCAGCAGTTGATTCAAACCCAACTATGGAAGGGACACAGAATCCAAGGACTCTTAGAGCAAATATCAAATGAGGACAAAGGGCTATCAGAAACCCAAAGCATCCTCATTAGAAAACAAATTAAACATGGTTTCTGCATGCATGTGGTTCTCAATTTATAAGGCTTAACTTATTTTTCTCTGTTTTATAACTTTGCTTTAAATTTGACAACACTGCGGAGGATAGATTGAAGAGAAGCAACAGTTCAAAGTTTATTGTAATAATCTAGGTGAGAAATAAAAAGATGAACCAAGAAGACACAGACATTGCTATTCAGTGACACAAGTTTGAGGAGCACCTCATCTAATATATTTACTACACTAAGGCAAGAAATGTCTTTTTCACATGGTTAAGACTCCATTTAAGACATACAGCTGGCTAATGATTACCAGTGCAGACTGCACAATTAGAGAGACTGAATGAAAATCACTGTTACATGATACATATAAACTCTTGTGTGAATTTCCTAGTCTCTGCTCCATTAAATGTTTTTGTAAAAGTGCTTTGAAGATTTCATGAAATGATACATGGTAACTACATTGCATAGGGCTGGATACAAATTTGTACTCGACACATGTTAGCTGCTATTGCTAGAAAGAATATAAGAATGAACCCGCTATTATGATGGTAATTCCAACCTGAAAATAAAGTTAAGAATATGGATATATGGATTCGAATTTGATGTCTGGATTACAAGAGTTTTAAAATGCATGTCATGTAATTTAACTATACTTGGAGAGAAAAAGGAAACATATATATATATATATATATATATATATATATATATATATATTGAAGTAAAATAATGTGGCCTCAGGATCTGTAAGGAAAATGAAATATACAGTTGCCTTATCATAAGCCAAGGATATCTGATGATCAATAAACAAGTTAAATTAGGTCTTAGTATTCACAAGACACAGGACTAAGTCAACATTTTCAGTCATTTGGTTCAGTCACTTAATAAATTAACAAGAATTTTATAATTAAAATGTAGTTTAATTTAATAATATATAATTTCCAAATAAATGTTTAAAATGACTAACATATATTCAACCCACATGTCTGAAATAAAGTCTCATTCTGTTGTATTTTCAGTGTGTGAATACCATTTTTATGGTATTGTGACCGTCATGGTAGTCATGCCTTTGAAAGCAAAATAATTATGTAATTGTAGGAATATTTTAACCTGTTTTCTTTGTTTCAATATATTATTGCCAATAAAAATATTAAATCAACTTTTTCTATGTAGACTAACACTATTGTAGATATAGATTTTAAATCACTGAAAAATTGACTTATATAATATATAATAATAGAATATATGTATATGAACATTTATATTCTATTTAGTTCTTAAATCTTTGATCAATGAAGTATAACAATCATTATGGGAATTAGCAAAGAGAACTTTTTAGCAATCAGTCTTTGTCTGACCTTTTTCAAATTTCCCTAAAGTATTTCTAAATTCAATTTTCTTATGTTACATCCTTAATTATGAGTGGAATATGAAAATTTAATTTATTTTCCTACTTTTTCTTTTTAATGTGATATATCACATTTAGACATGTGTAATAATTTAAAGCTACTTAAAAATAAAACAGTATATAATACATATATAATAAGTAGAGATTACAATAGCTTAAAATAGCCTTAGTATAATTGTATTTCAAAAATCAAGTCATTAGTATATCTATGCATGCACATTTGGAAAATATAACGTAAAATGGAATTTAGATTTCGGTATTGTTATACTCTTTATTTTAAGAAACATCTTCATTTAAGACATGTCAAATGTTCCTAGTACAAGAATAGAGGAAAGCATTAGACCAATAACTACACTAGGTATGAAAATTTTATCTAATTAGCAATTCAGGCTGGCTATGTAAAGTGAAGACAGTCTTTATGTGCTTTCACAGAATTACTTGATTGAGCAAGACAACACATTTCTGGTAATTTATCTACTATTGGGAGATTTAATAACTTCTGGGATAAGTTATAAAGTCTAAGTAGAAATGAAGCTTATAGCAGGAGCACTTTGAGGGTATAAAAAGGTTCCTGATAGTGAAGATAAAAAGCACCATAAATCAATGAGGTTGTAGCAAGACAATAAGACAATAGCTCATACCCTCACCTATGTTTCAATCACCACTGCTCTCTCAACAGTGTGTGTGTGTGTGTGTGTGTGTGTGTGTGTGTGTGTGTTTGGGCACATTTTTTAAGAAAAAGCAAAAGCATGATTTCAAAAGCAATACAAGTACAACTAAATCTCGCATAGAAAAAAAACTAGATTCTTGAAAAGTAATTATCATCAAGGTCATATATTATTCAAGGTTCTTCAGAGAAACACAACCAAAAAAGTGTGTGTATATATATTCTTTACTTATGCTAGAACTTTCTCCTAATAAATCAAGTATAAGTGGAAAATATAAATCAAAAGTGAATTTTAACATTTTATTATCACAATATCGTATATATTGATGCAGTACAGTATGATAACTCATAACATTTATATATTGTGTATCGATCAAAGCAGATTGGCTAGCATTTTTTCTCATCAGGAATGCACCATTTTTATGTGTTGAGATCATTTAGACTAATTTTTCTAATTATTTTGAAATATATCACAAATTGTTATAGACTACATCACCTGATTGATATGTAGAATATCAGAACTCATGCCTTCTAACTGTGTTTTGGTACTTGAAAATTCATTATTACACATAATCTACTGAATGTCATAGCATACTTATTCTACCTTTAGCATATTCAAGAATCCTTTTGTTAGCCTACAGTTGGACAAAATCATCTCACACAAGGTCTTTCTTATAAGACATGTTAAATCTTTAATATAATTTATTGAATTCTGTATACTATACAGAATCAGTTGTTTATTGCTGTATTTGTGTGACTGATTAATAGCTATAGCCTAGTCGGGTGTGGTGGTGCATGCTTGTAATCCCAGCATTTGGGAGGCTGAGACAGGAGGATTGTGGTTCACGGACAGCCTCAGCTATTACTTAGTGAGGCCCTTTGCAACTCAGTGAGACCCTATTTCAAAATAATGAATAAAAAAATAGGGCTGGGGGTGTGACTCAGAGGTAGAATGTCCCTGGGTTTCATCTCCAGTACCAAAAAAAAAAAAAAAAAAGAAAATAGCTATAGCCTGCTATCAATTTTCAGAATTTTAGTAGAGTATCGTAAAGCATATCTCTAGCCCAGAAGCAATTCTAAATTTTAAGTATTATCTTAATGAATATGAATCACTTTCAAATTATTATAAAGGAGAAAAATTATATATTAAAATCTCACAGGTTGGTTACTATTTGAGTTCAAAGGCAGTTTTCTGACAAAATTTCTTCTTGTCACTGTTTTAACAAAGGTTTCAAATGATTAAATGAAACCACTCCCTTAGTGCAGAGTAATCAGATTTATACAAAGTTTACCAGTCTAAATATTAATCTCATAAAAATATACATCCAGAGAAAAATTTAGAATCTCTCAGCTCAGCCAAGTTGACACAACCATATAGCTTGTGAAATCTTCATCACATGCAGACACCAGAAATATACCATGTTTTATTTAAGCCGTGTTCTTTGCAAGAAGTAAAAGAGGTGCTATTATAAATGGTTTAGAAAATTTCAGGCATCTCATTTATTTAAATTGTTCTAAGTACATTAACTTTCTTTTTCTTACACATCTTGGGAAAGAACTTTGTATATGTTCTCAAGTTGAAAATACCATTTTCAATTATCTTTGTGAAACAAAGATAATTTGTGATGCTTAAAAAATAAAAAAGAAATAAATAGAACACATGAAGAACTAATAGGAAATGGAAAAAGAAATCAAGAAAAAATGGGATAAACGCAGCTTAGTTGTATTAATTAGTTATTGTTTTGCTAATGAAAGATGGAAATTATCAACAAGTTATAAAGAAGACACAGATAAAAATAACTGGAAAAAATAATTTTCAGAGTACTAAATAACATGGGAAGCTTGCCAGACAGAAATACCAAAAATACTAAAAAGAAAAGTATATTCTTATAAAATATAATAAGGTAGAAATTTTAAAAAAGTGTAAGAAAGTTCAATTCTAACTGGAAGAAAAACTAAACTTTTGAGCAAAGACATAAACAAGCATTTGCCTAAGTTAAAGACAAATAGGTAGTATATTGCATATTGGTTTTGCTTTTAATGATTTATCTGTAATATGTTTCTCCAAATAAAGGACCAGCATTTTATTCTGATCCCTTGCATACACTCCATGGCAACTAGAATATAGTAGAACTCTGAAAAACAATGCTTGTTTTTTATTCTTACTAAATAGGAATTAACAGTTCAACTACAGCCAATGTCATTTTAATGAAGGTCTGAAATTATTATGCTGCAAACTGAGCTAGATATATGGCAGAAATTACAAAGTAGAAAAAGTTGAGCATAATACTATCAAAGCTTGCTTTGATTATCATAGAGTGATTTGCACACAGCAGGCTCTAGGCAAAATAATTTTCACTTGAAGTCATTTTCAAAAAGAACTCCCCAAAATGCATCATTTACTTATTTTCAAGAACCTTTACTATATGATTTTCAAACAGCAATAACAGAGACAGTCAAAGCATTCAAATATTTTGTTAAGCTGGGTGTGGTAGCGCACACCTGCGATCCCAGTATTTGGGAGACTGAAACAAGAGGCTCACAGGTTTAAGGCCAGCCCTAGCAATTTAGCCAGACTCTTAGAAATTTAGTGAGATTGTTACAAAATGGAAAATAAAATAGGGCTGGAAAAGTAGTGCAGATGGAGAATGTCCTTGGGTTTAATCCCAGCACCAACAAATAAACAAATATATGATGAAATACTTTATGAAAATGTTTTTAAGGATAATTGTATAAAGTGAAATTGATTTTCTCATAAAATCTAACAATGAAGAAAATGACTGTGAATAAAGTAGATGATAACTATAGTTACTATGTAAAAGCAAATAACAAATATTAGTAAATATGTGAAGAATTTGGAACCCTTGAATAGTGTTGGTGGGAATACAGAGTGTTGATGTAGATACTAAGGAAACAATGTAGTGCTTTCTCAGAATTTAAAGGAAGAAACACCATTTGATCCAACAATTTTACTTCCAGACCTGCAATAAAATAGAAAAATGGTTCTTGAAGAAATATTATTACACCCATGTTCAAGGCAGGATTATTCATGATAGCCAAATGATAGAAAAAAACCTCCATGGTCATAAAGAAATTATTTTTAAAACCATTTGTGATATATATTTTGGGTTGATGTCATCACATCTATTGATACTTGGTATTATTTCCTGAGCTTCAGGAATCCCAGTAAAGAAGTTCTGACCTCTCCCATAATGTTGTGATGTTGTTCCTACATTTTTTTCTAATAGTTAATCTCTGGTCTAAATGTTAAGCCTTTGATATGTTTTGACTTGATGATTGGAGATAAGGAATAGGAATCTAGTTTCCTTTTTATTTTTATTTTTTTGGTAGTAGATCTTGAACCCAGAGGCATTCTATCTCCTAACTACAGCACTAGCCATTAAAAAATAAATGAAATTTGGAACAGATCTAAGTTGCTGAGGTCCTCGTTAAGTTGCTGAGACCGACCTGATTCACTGATCCTTCTGTATCAGCCTCGCAAGTACTAGGATTACAGGCCTGTGGCATTGTACCCAGCTTCTAGTCTCATTCTTCTACACATGAATATCCAGGTTTCATAGAATCACTTGTATAAAAAAGTTATCATTTCTACAACATATGATTCAGACACCTTTTTCAAGGATCAGATGATTGGATCTGTATGGGGTGGTCCTAGTTTTTCAATTTTAATGGTACTAGAATGAACATTTTTTATAGAAAATAAATATTAAAGAGTTTATTTGAGGCTATTGAAATTTCATATCACTTCAATTAACTCTCCCAACTAAAATAAAGAACGATTTTTGCTTTAAATATTCAAAACAGCTTTCTTCCTGTTATAATTTTAGCCAATTCAGTAGCATCAATTTTTCCATTCAGTAGAAAATAATGCAAACCAAAGGAGAGCAGAAACCCTGCCAAGTTTCAATTGGCTTTACACTAAGAACACAGATAAGCTTGTCTACTCAAAATGAAATATTTTTCTCTGTGCAGATTACATTTCAATGCATCAATGAATCTGTAGATAAGATAGTCATTTTGTTTTCTGACAATCCTCTGCTTGATGTCCATTTCTCAACTTCATTAACAACCACTACAAACAAAACATTCGCCCTTAAAATACATTATAAAGATCTGCTTGTTTATTTTCATAGTGTCTGCATTTCTGAAAGAGATCATAATAAATTAAAGGATTACAGTTGATGGAAGCAAATATCTAACCATTCAGTCTTTTCTCTTATAATAGTCATCTATCTGTATGTCACATATATGTTATCATATATTATCATGATCTTTGGAGTGTTGCTTCTGGGTTCATTGCCAGATTCTGAGGGTCATTCACTTTGTGAACTTGGGCCCATTTTGGATTTTGTGTGTGTGTGTGTGTGTTTGCTCATCAGTAAAATGAGAGAAAGCAGAGTATCTAGTAAATTTTTGTGCTTTTTTGAAAACTAACATATGTTAACATTGTGAGATTTCACCTGGTATGTAACAGAATTTTAGTAACAATTACACTTTTGTTAATAAAGTTTTTTGCCATCTCCCTACCACTGCAAAGCTGACTGATTTATGTTTCTCTTCAGTGCTATTTATTCTGAAAAATTAATATTTTACAAGAAATTTTGATTATCTATAGGTTTTAATTCCAAAAAATTACTTCCGGACCTAAACTAATTTTAGAACTCAAACACAATGGTGTAAATATCTGTGGGATTGTTTGAAAATGCATAAATTATCATGCCAAGTAACTCTAAGAAAATGTGTCTCTTCAACTTTGCTTAAAAAGGAATGAATGTTTGTAAAGGGCCAGTACTGTAATGCAGAATTGCACTAATAAGTTTTACAATATCATCATTATATATTTTTTGAACAGTGTTTAAAAATTGTTTCCCTTACTACTAAAATAATTTCAAAGCCTTAGACTGGTACATTAAATAACTTGGAATGATTCATTATCTAAAGAAATATGAATGGATTTCTGGAAATAACTGGTAATGCTTATAAAATTTAAAGAAAATGAGTAAAACCCCATGTAAACCTATCTGTGTATTTTCAAAGTGTGTGTGTGTGTGTGTGTGTGTGTGTGTGTGTGTGTGTGTGTGTGTTTGTGTGTGTGCACAATGTGCTGAGGATTGAACCAAGGAGTATTCTACCTCTTAGGTATACCCAGAGATTCTTTTATTTTTTGTTTTGAAACAAGGTTTCACTAGGTTACTGGGGTTGTTCTTGAACCTGTGATCTTCTCCCTCAGACTTCCAGTTCCTGGGATTATAGGCAGGCACCACTATGCTTGGCTTCAAACTTCCTCTTTAAAAAATATGTATAAAAATATGTATGTAAGCCAGGCATGGGGGCACATGCTTGTAATTCCAGCATTCTGGAGGCTGAGACTGGAGGATCATGGTTTGAGGATAGCCTCAGCTACTTAGTGAGGTCCTCTGTAACTCAGTGAGACCTGGTTTCAAAATAAAGAATAAAAATTAGGGCAGGGGGTGTAGCTCGGAGATCGAATATCCCTAGGTTCCATCCCCAGACCCACAAAAAACAAAAATGTATGCAATGAATGCACACACACACACACACACACACACACACACACACATATGGGGGTGGATATTTGTGTGTACAGGCAAATATATACTTCTCAGAAAGAAATAATAGTGAATCTATTAAGTGTATAAAAACAAATTGTGTGCTATTTTCATAAGTAAAACTAGAAAATTTCTTTGGTTTCAAAATCTTTACTGAAATCTACTTAATTTAGAAATGTGTTTTGCAACTGCTAACTTTAAATAGTAGCAACTATTTTTGAATATTATATATTCTTCTTTGGAGCTTTCTATTTTTCAATTTCTATTTTCTATTTCAATGTTTTCCTCCTAATTTAGCTTTTCTAAATTCCCATTGCTGACTTTCAAATTCCTCCAGACTCCTAGCTGTCATTACCTGGTCAATGTATTGGAAATAGTTTTCTGAGATGAGAACAACCTCACCCTCACCTTTATTATCACCCTTATGTGATGGATCATAGTTCTACACAGCCCTATTTTACAACATATATACAAATAATATTTTCATACGACATTCCAATTTTCTGTACTGAAGGCATGAATCATTTTATTACCAAAAATGTGTAATTTTGGGGAGAGCCTCAAAACAATTGAAATTGAGCATTCAGTCACAAATAAATATTCTTGGTATTTCCAGATTCTACAACTTATAATTCCTTAAGACATGGAGTTTATAACCTAATACTATAGGTTCTGATACAGTTGCTGCTATATGTTTCTGCTGTATTTACATCAGTGTGCAAAAGGGCCTATTTTGTATTATTTTGTCATAATCCTTTCAAAACATCTCTCCCCTTCTATGATTCTTTTTAATATATTGTTTTTCATATATTCAGTTTTAAATGTATTACATTTTAGCATATTATCTTTAAGATTTCAAGCTTCAAATATATTTTTAAAATTTAGCTTGAAATAAACATGGAGATATTAATAAAATATTGTAAATGTATATTAGTTTGAAGTGCTCTACAGAAATGACATATTGAAATAATGACAGTTATCCATTGACAAAAACATTTAACACTTTCTAACTTAAATAGATTAAAATTTAGATTAAAATTTTATCTAATATAATGCAAAGCAAATAAATATTCATAATTGTAAGGCAAGAGCTGTCATCCTTGAAGAATTGGAATATATTGTAAAGTGTAGTTTGGGAATTAGATAACCAAGAATTGAGGAAAGATACTTAAATATGGAGAAACAGTGTCCTCATGTGTGTAATAGGTTGCTTCTTCATGTGTGTAATTGCTTGGGTTAAGGTCAGTGGGAGAAGAAAGATAAAAGCACAAGGAAGTGATATGGGCTGTATTTACATATACACTATTTACTTATTTTTCTTTGGAATTAAAACAATTGAAATAGTTTTACAAGTTTAGAAAATGCTAGCAGAAAAATAAACAGAAAAACAGAACATAATAAATATGAAACATCTATTTTATAGCAAAATGGCATTTGGATATTACTAAATATTTCATGTAGTTTAAGCATTTTAAGTGTCTTTGTGGTATTAAAGTTTATATAAATTTTGAGAATTTATTCCAGGATACTATTTTTTTCTGTTTGAGTTATAGTTTCTCAACATGATCTCATTTTTTTTAGTAGAGAACTAATCTTTTGCTTGCTTTATTTTTAAATAATGTACTTCTTCACATCCCACCTCCCATTCATATTTAAAATTTAATCTCTTGTGTTCGATGATAAATCTTTAAAAGATGGTATTTTAATCAGGTTGGCATATTGAGATTATGAATGAAAATAGCAAGAAATGAGCTCAAGTGGCCACATGAGACTTAAACACAAGGATTAATTTTGACTCCATGGATAGAAGACAAATGTACCTGTTACACCATATACCTGCAAAAATGCAAGTCAAACTCTTTTGTCAGGAAGGAGGCATTAAGAAAATCGGTAACCCTTTAAATAATTGTGCAATTAATCACTGCTAAAATCGCTGTGGAAATCCCAAAGAACTAGTTATGACATGCACATTAATACCAAATAAGTTCATCATGATTAATATTGTGACAATAAATACCAGAGGAAATTAATAATGATCAGCTATTATTTTAAAGCACTTCTACATAATTTAAATGTTTTACCTTGAAGAATAAGCAATTTTAAGGTACACGCTATACACAATTCTTCTGTAACTGTGCTTTTATTCAATAGTTCATTTTAATATTTTGAATTATTTAATTTATAATTATTTGCTACTAGAAAATATAATTTATTCCCCTTTGTGCTCAAGCAGTATATTTCTTTTACAAAAATTAAATTAAATTATAAACTGTTTCTTTAATATGAGTATAGAACCATTTTCATTTTTTCTCTAAAGTGATTTTCTTCTTGTTAAATTAAGAAAACTTTTGTTAATCCTAGCGCTAAAAATACACAAAGCAGTGCATTTCTATTGTAAATACATTATTAATCAAGCTAACACTGCCAGAAAGTTTCACTACAATATTATTAATACAAGTTAGAATCTATACAGGTATTAGTAGCACCCAACCAGTCAAGATTTCTGCTAAGCAAACTACTGTCATAAGTCAATCTCAATTTTGCATCCCTGCCATTCTGCCAGCTGTGATCATTGCTTTTCCTGAGTAGATCTTTCAAGGGAAATAGTCCCTAATCCCTCCTTCTGTTCTCTAATCTTTACTGATATAAGGCTATTGTTCTTGCTACAGATTTTGAAAATTTTTTGTTTTATTGGAACGTCTTGTCCCACTAGATAAATCCTATTAATGTTATAGTATGCAGTATTTATATTTCCTGCTTAAAAAAAGCTTTTGGACATCACCAATCCCTATACATCACATAGAATAAATCAATATGCATGCCCACTATTCTTCTAATGCAATAATCTGTAGCAGTTTTTTTTTTAACATAGCAAACAGACTAGTAACTTTGAGCCTCTCTGGGTCTCTATACTTCTTAACATCTCTATTATTATTATTGTCCTACCCTGTGTCCCACTTTTCACTCCAACAAATAAATAGAAAAGGAAATGTTCCCTCCTCTACTAATGGGGGACATTTTCCATAAAATGGATCAGGGAGTAATAAGAAGTTTAAGTTTATATTCATACACTATTTACACTATTTTTTTTCCTTTTCTCATTGCAAGACATACTTGTCATTAGTAACTAAAACTGAACAAATGGAAATAACTAGTTTGGAATGAATTTATAGAAGGGTGACCTTATTCTTCTTAAAACACACCAAACATTTCATTTTCTAAGATTGAGATGATTCATTGTGACAGATTCTTCTTCACCTGGGGTGACTGCCTTTTAATTGAGACTATATAGTCTCTTTCAATTTGCAATAATTACTACTTGGACTACCATGCTACTTATGAAACCATGCTATGTTAGAGAAAAAAGAGTTCTTATAAGTAATATTCAATTATTAGACATCATTGTTATATTAGTATAAATAAAAAAGCTATATACGTTTAGATAACAAAATGATAAGTTACTATATTCTACAAAATAATTTCTAAATTCATTTAATTAAGTTTAATATCACATAAAGTCATTCCTTAATTCACATAATACATTGATTAGATGAAAATTACAAAGATAGCATAGAGACAATAATCAGTAAGCAATTGTGAATAAAATGAATAAATAAGTTAGAAAAAGTTTTATAGTCTACATTTGACTATGACTTTATATATTAAAAATTGTTTTACATTTTCAAGAATATCACTATATCCCTGTGTCTGTAAAAATATTTTTTTTATCTTGGTAAGAACCAATAATAATTTTGTTCTTTATGACTGACTAAAATTCCATTGTGTATATATATCATAGTATAAAGGTTCTTCAAAAAACTAGGAATAGAACCATCATATGACTCAGCTATACCACTCCTGTGGTATAGCTCCTATGGCGCTGTGGATGGAACCCTGGGGCATTCTACTTCTGATCTACACCTCTAGCTCTTTTTTTTTTTGGTGGTACTGGGGTTCCTGGAAGCCCTTCTACATCTATATACATATGTATAGATACATACATTTATGTATGTATCTATATGTGTAGATAGATTTGTCATATAGAAATATTGACATATATGTATAAAATGAAACTAATGCTACTTCAAAAATATTTTGGTCACTGAGTTAATATTTTTAAAGTATTTAAAACATACATGGAAAATAATTAGATATGAAAACTATGATTTTTTTAGCCTTCATCCTTTATTTATCTCTATCAATTTAAAGCAGAGGCCTAACAATTTTAATACTTATGGTTATAAGTATATAGTTATCAAACTGAATATCATTTAGCTATTATAATACTTTACTTTCAGTTTTGATATAAATAAATGCATGTGAGAACTTTAATAAATTTGCAGGGCACAGTGATACCATTTAGTCCCAGTATTTGAGAGAGTCAAACAAAAAGATCACAGGTGCAAGACCAGCATGCCATAACTGAATAAGAAATTATTTCAAAAAATAAATAAATATAAGCCTGAGGGTGCAGCTTAGTGGTAGAATGCCAATGAGCTCAATCCCCGTACCACCAGGAATTTGGATCAATTATTTTAAAAAGTCCATATTCAGCCACGTGTAGTAGCACACACTTGTGATTTAAGCATTTGGGAGGCTCAGACAGGATTATGGTTCTAAACCAGGCTCAGCTACTTAGTGAGGCCCTTTGCAACTCAGTAAGACCCTGTTTCAAAATAAAGAATATAAAATAGGGCTGAAGATGTAGTACAGAGGTGGAATGTCCCTAGGTTTTATCTGTAGTATCACAAATAAGACTCAAAGTCAGTTGTAATATTTAATCTTTTTGCCGGGCATGGTGGCATATGCTTGTAATCTCAGTACTCATGAGGCTGGAACAGGAGGATCCCAGGTTTGCAGCCAGCCTCAGCTACTTAGTGAGGCCTTTTGCAACTCAATGCTACCCAGTTTAAAAATAAATAATAAAAAAATAGGACTGGGGGTGCAGCTTGGAGTTGAATGTTTTGGGTTCAATTCCAAGTTACACACACACACACACACACACACACACACACACACACACACAATAGTTGAATTACTAATTATTTAACTAAAAGTAGTTAAAATTATTTTTATAGACACAAATTCTCTTTTGTATCTACCTGTTTATTTTTACTGGCCAGGAAATGTTACTATTTGCATTTCCCCTAGAGAATGCATACTTTATCTTATAAATTCCATATACTGAAATACTATTTAAAGTTTTATTATGTTTTTAATGGAACACTTAAAATTATTTTCTATTTATTGTACTTTTATATATTTATTATAGTATTGCATATTTATTATATGCTTATATGTGGTGGGTAAAAAATTCTCATAAAATATGCCTTTGTTTTAATAAAAATTTTCAACAGCCTCTGTCATATGAATAAATGCAAATAATAAAAGTTGCTAGAATGGAAAGCTTGTTAGACTATCTTATTTTAGGTTTCATTAACATTGAAATGGAGATATAATAGTGTTCAAAATCAATCGAGGCAAAGTCATTACTCTTTAAATACAAGGCTTTCTAGCAATATTTATGACTATATTAAGCACATTGTTTTCAGAGGAATGAATTTTATGTGTTGGAAAACATCATTGGGAGATATTTAAATATTGCTCTAAAAGTATTTAGCTGTTAAGGTGGGTATCTAATATAATATGAAGGTTTATGAGAAGATATATCCTAACAAAACATATAGTAACATACAAAAAACATATTAGAAGTCTCCTTGCATTTTACTCGGCTGAGCTGAGTTTATCAAATCATCAGTTTTGCTAACCAGCACTGTATTTTTATTATAGCAGGAATGTAGCTTTTATAAATTGCATGCATATATACTCTTATATATTACAACTGCTCTTTTTTTAGCTAATTAAATACATTAGTATTATCAGATTTTACACAATTTCAGGTAAGAATATGAATACAACAGAGATTCATTTTGCTTTCTTTTAAACTAGCATTCAAAAATTTGAGGGGAAAATCATAGTACTCATTAAATGGGGAAACACAATACCTCAATTCCAAAGTAAACCAATAGGAAAGATTATGGATAAATCTGGAATGTATCATTACAAATATATACAGAAAATAGAAATAAATAAATAATAAATATAGAGAATACACATTTAAGTAAATATGTGTAGGAAATGTCTAAATATATAGAGAATATGTTTTAGAAAAGAACTCCGATTATAGTCTTGAAAGGTTTATAGATTTCTTATTGAATAACTGTCAAATGACAAAATAATTCTTTCTCCTTGTTTCCTTTGAGATGAATGGATTGCAAAATTATGGGAAATGCACACAGTGGAATTCTACTCAGCTATAAAGAAGAACAAAATCATGTCATTCTCAAGAAGATGGAAAGTCCTGAGAACATTATATTAAGTGAGATCAGCCAAGCACAGAAGAAAAGGGATTTTTCTCTAATATGCCCAAACTAGGGAGTATCAGGCATACCAGAGGGACTCCAGATAATGGAGGAGAAACCTCAGCAAAGCTAGAATGGAAGGATAGGAGAGGAAGAAGGCTGAGGTTGATTAATGGGGGAGCTACATTCAAATATGTGTAAAAATATGAATGTGGTCGGGCGTGGTGACCCCGCACTTGGGAGGTGGAGACAAGAGGATCACGCAGGTTCGAAGCCAGCCTTGCTGGCTTGAGACCCTATTTCCAAATAAAAATATAAAATAGGTCTGGGAGTGTAGCCCCGAGGTAGAATAGAAGGGTTTCCAGAGACCCTAGTACCACCAAAAAAAAGAAAAAAGAAAAAAAGAAAGAAAGAAAGAAAGAAAGAGAAAAAGAAAAGAAAAATGGAGTTATAAAATGTATATTTGGTTAAAATCATGACCATTGTTTCTAATTGTTTTATTACCTCAACTTATTAGATAAATATTCTTTTAGAAAATATATCATTAATATATTTATTAATGATACTGGGGATAGACCCTAGGAGTGTGGTTCCTCTGAGTCATACCCCAGCATATTAAAAAAAAAAAAAAAAAAAAAAAAACCTCACTAAGTTACTATCCACTGGTCTTGAACCTGTGTTCCTCTGCTCTTATCCTTCCGAGAACTGGGATTACAGGTATGTACCATCATGCCTAGAATCATTATTAATATATTTATAAAGATGAGTATTTATATGTAACAACATTGATATTGATTATTTGTAACTAACATGATAGAAATGGATGTTTGTTGAGATATTAAACATGATGATTAACTATGTATATCATCTTTGCTGGGTCATGGATGACCAAATTAAGCATTATTTCTGGATGTGTACGTGAAGGTGTTTCTGTCTGATATGAACCAGTGGTCTCAGTAGACTGCTTTCCCCCATGTGGATAGGAATCATACAATTTAAGGTTTGAAGAGAAGATAATGTATAGGAAGAAAGAATTTACCCAGTATTTTCTGTCTCACAGTGTGAGCTGGGCCATTTCATCTTGTTTCTTTTTGCCCTCAGCCTGTAATTACATCAACACCACTGACTCTCAAGCCATTAGACTTTAGCTGAATTATAGCAGGAACCTTTTAGGGTCTCCAACTCTAATAGACTTTTCAGCCTCTATAATCATACGAGTAAATTCTTCATATCAGAGTCAGTCTCTCTTTCTCTGTGTCTCTCTCTGTCTCTCTCTCTCTCTCTCTCTCTCTCTCTCTCTCTCTCTCTCCCCTCCCTCTCTTCATGAACTGATTTCAAGTTTTTTTTAATTCTATGGTAAAAATAGCCCAATCATTGTTAATTTCAGTCAACCAACATTATGTTTCATAATTAACATAGTAAGCTTTTCAAAAATTGGTGAGTTTTGAGTATCACCTTTGTATTTAATAATATACAATTTTATTTTAGGTGGGTTAATCTTTAATGTGAATAACATATTCATAAAAATCTCTCAAAATATAATGATTTCCTTTCAAGATCTATTATGAGCCAGTTCCAGTACAACATTTATATCATTAAAAAAAAGTTACAAAAAGGCTGCATTTTTTGCTCATAGAAATTTCTATTAAAATAAATACTAAATTAGTCTTTAGTGGTTTGTGAAATATAGAAATTTATGGTTATAATTTTATGTTACATTATTTATTTCAAAGTAGATAAAAATAAATTCACAAGCAAACTCTCAAGAAAAATGAAGACTCTGGAGGATAAGGATGCTTCCTAACACTGCTAATTTGCAAATGATCCTCAGTTTACTCATTTGTGAAATGAAGAGAAACCATATTCAACTCACTGAGTTCTTGACGGTATTAAGTAAATGAATGTAGTCAAGTAATCATAGTGAAAGTGGAGATTAAGAACCAAGAAAACAGGTGATGTCTCAAATATATGATGCAGTAAAAATTTGAAAGAATCCTTAATGATCTATTAAGATCATAAAAAAGATCTATTTTTTAAATATAACCTTTTCCCCTGCATATGAATACACCCAGAACAGTCATGTCGTTGAGTTGGAAGCTAAATTTCTCCATCCCAAGTATGGAGTGTAAGGCTAAAGCTCAGAGAAGTTTCGGATGTGCTGAGAAGTTTAATACATTTGAGAGAAACACTTTCTTCAATGTAGGAAAATAAGATCAAGTATGTATAGAATTTAATATTCCTTCCCTAAAAGAAAATAATTCTACCATGGTAAAATAAGCAATCTGTTTCTATATAGCAATGGCAAGATATATCTGTATCTTAAAATATATTGCCTGCATACTTCAAAATATACAGTTCTAGTAAATCAAATCTAATCCCAAATTTATTTGAAGTAAACTTCAACTTGCCAGTGCTAAAATGTTCTGTAAGCCTTGAATAAAAATAACTGTAAAATTTACATACTATCATTTTTCGGGTAGTGGAGTAAAACTTATTATCTTAAGTACTCACTTTTTGTCAAGAAAGAACAAAGCTGTCTCAAAAAAGCTACACTTCCGAAATGATGTTACCATATCTCTAAAGATTGGGCTCTCAATAAAGCTTGTTTTTTTTTAACAACTGTAATGCATAGTAGTCTATGAAACATTTAAACAACATGATGATGATGATGATTTAGGTTATATGCAAGGCAAAATGACCACCAAAGAGCAATGTTAGGGTAAACATGGTGGTAAGTTCTGCTACAAAGTTGTACCATTGGTCAACAAAAGCTGATCACTTAAAGAGTAAGAGCAATAGAAATGTATTTTCAGTCGTAGGAAAGCAAATAGAAATACATTTTTGCTGTCAGTCAACAGTGAGGTTATGAGATGATTAGGATAGCATATTATGCCACAAAGATGAAAACAATATATGAGAGCACAGTTTACAGTGAATTTCTGCACCCATGATGCTAATAAATTATCACCAGTTTCATAGAGTCGCAGTATACATCTTACCCACCAATTTAAAAAGATCAGAGAGGATAGTGTCTTAGGGTTCCCGAATTTTTTTGTTGTTGTCGTTGTTATTGTTTTTTACAAGTGTGTGCCATCACGCTCGGCGAATTCACTGGTTTTGAATAAGTTCTTGACTTTTCTGTATAGTCACTTTTGTAAGAAATAGATACTGATAGCATTTAATTCATGGCATTTTTATGAAGCTTGCTAAATCAATACAATTAAAGCATTTTAGAACAATGACTGACATTGAAATAAGTCAAAAAAATTTACACATTTTATTTTCTGGTGTGTTGACAATACAATTAATCACTTTTTCTTTATCTTTTCATTAAAAACTCAAAACAGAATAAAGTCTTTCTAATTCTGAGTATAATCCTACCCATGTATAATATCAGGATTTATTTTGAATTCCTTTTAATGTCATGCTTAAGAAGTAAACCAGGAAATTTTATTCAATTTTTTAATAAATACTTCTCCACTGAAACAAATAAAGTAAATATAAAAAGTTAAAAAAATAAAAACACTTTTATTCATGAGGGAATTATCTACTAATTGAAGGAGTCATAAGGCTAGACTGGGGGAAATATTTTTAAAATATAATATAAATTATATAATCAATAAACAGGAGTGAGAAGCTATTGATTGTCCTGTGTGTGTGTGTGTGTGTGTGTGTGTGTGTGTGTGCAATATACATGCATTATATAGGTATATGCATATATATATATACATGTATATGTTAACTATGATGTATATATTGGTATATATATATGCATATACCTATATTCATACATATATGTTAACTATATAAGCCTATATATACATAAATATATATATATACATATATACATGTTAACTATGATGACCATAATTTATTTAAAAATTTAGTAATTCAAATAATTTAAAATTTTCTTCAAAACAGTAATTATCATATATTACCTTGAGATCTGGGGCTGGCAGTTTATGCCTATAATTTCAGTAATTGGAAATATGAGTAGTAGGATTGTGGGTTTGAGGCCAGCCTCATCAACTTGCTGAGAACAGTGGAACATAATCATAATATAGAGCATTTTAAGAAATTTGTTCTGGCCAGGTGTAGTGGCACATGCTTTTAATCCGAGCAATCGGGAGGACAAGACGGGAGAATAGCAGTTCACAGACAGTATCAGCTACTTAGTGAGGCCTTTTGCAACTCAGTGAGACCCTGTTTCAAAAATAAAAATACTAAAACTAAGGCTGAGGGTGTAGCTCAGAGCTACAACGCCCCTGGGCTCCAACCTCAGTACTGAAAAAAAAAAAAAATTTGTTTTGTTTTTTAATACATTAAAATATACTTATTCAATTATTTAATCATAAAAGCAAAATAAAAGTTTTGTATAATTAAAAGTTTCTAAGGGCGACAAATAACTTTTAATCTTTAATACTTTACTCAACCTAATTGGAAACTCATCAGCTTCAGTTTTTGATTAAAGATGATATTACCTAATTTGTTGACATATAAAGTCATGTACAGGTGACTACTCAAATTATAAAAATACATATTTGTTAATTAAAAGTGTGAACATTTGGTATAGATTTAAAATGTAATGAATAAACAAAACCTGAAAGTTGTTTCTTTATAAATTTAAAGAATGTTTGTTTTTCTTTTATAGCTCTTATTGTTTCAAGTCTCATTGAATATAAATTATTTAAACATATTCTTGTTGCCTCAGGCAATTATTTTCTGGTGAAGTTTATACAGAATTATAAACAGAAAGAAACAACACTTAAAATATCAACAGGGGGTTTTGGAGTGTAGCTCCAAAATTGTGCTTGATAGAGCACAAGCCTATCATACACAAGGCCCGGGATTTGATTCCCAGGACGACAAAATTGAATGTATGAATGAATAAACTCCAACACATACACATTCACACAGAATCATTCATTTGTTGGAACTTCAAGCAGATGCGTTCAGAACGTTAAGTTGACTCGTCAACAAATTTATATGTAAAAAATGCTGCTTTCAAGAGTTCAAAAGAATTGGAAAGTTACAGAACGCAGAGCAAGATGGTCCTTGGGAAGATCCTCTATCAATTATATTGCCTCACAATTTGAACAGCTCTTGACACTTGGAACTAACTTCAGAAGAGCTAAGGGAAACAGATGAATGATCACAATGCCTCGTTTTAGCATAACAATAAGAGATTCTGTATTGACAAAGAAAGAAAAATATTCTCTGCAGTGTTGTATAGAAAGAGATGCCACCTGCTTGGGAGAGTGAGTGTAATAATTAAACACAAGGCTTAGAGTTGAAAGCCCGTACCAGGCCCACCACCTGAAACCTAGTACTGGGTACAGACACATGAACCCTGTCCACAGGCAGTGCCCATGGATAGAGCCGCTTGGTCTGCTTTTGACTGATTTTATCATCCCTCCCTGAGCCTTGGACCACATAGCATGAAGAAGAACAAACATTGGCTGAGGAGTGGGAGAGAAGGGTAAGAACAATCTTGAAAATAAAAATTTGTTTAATGAAACCAAATATGGGGCACATTAAGATAGTACCTGTTCCAATGGTACTGTGCACAGAGTCTCTGGCTCCACCCTGGGGCCAGGTAGTGACCCACAGCCACAGTGAGATGGGCATGGATTGTGGTCAGCAACATCTCTGGCTGGCAGCACTTAGCTCAGGCCATAAGCACTCCATAGCAGCAGGTAAATCATAGAAGCTATGTCTAGTCCCATCCCAGTGCTGTGGGAGATGAGCTGGGCCAAGGAGTCTGGATGTAACCCACCATGGCACAAAGAACTTCTCACCCCATCAACAGGCCCTGGCTTCGCTAGGCAGCACAGTGTGGAAAGTCATTATCAACTTGGGGAAAAAGAAAGGAAATAGGTACAAGTCATAGCTTAGAAGTATAATTGAGGCCAGGTACCTAGCAAAATCACATAGTACCTGGCCACAGATAGTGACTGGAGATTGGATAAGTCGTGTGAGTCCATTCTGGCTCCAGATAGAGAGTTGTGAGAATGATCTGGCCTACCCTTTTGTGGCATTCTTGAAGTTTGTTCTGAATATCATACCAACTGAGGATTTGTGGAAAAGTTGGACTTAAGAAGCACTCTAGTGCTGAAACAGCAAAAACTCATCAACAGTGTGCTTGGGGCCAACCTGGACTGTTGGTGTTGAAACAGCGGAGTCTTGACAAGCCCAGAGAAGATAAGCATTTCCTTAAAAATCTCTGAAAGAATTGAAACATCCAAAATCAGATGATGAAGACAGGAATTAATATCTAATCCTTCAATATGTAGACATGGCTGCAAGCAAGAAGCATTACAAATTTTATGTGAACATAACTTCACCTAATGGTCAAAATCAGGCACCAGGAACCAATTATGAAGCAACTGTTATGTAGGTTCTCGTGGAAAGAGAATTTAATAGTTGATTTAAGAAAACCAGCAAGCAAATTGCATGCATGCTCTCTCTTATATGTAGAAACTAGAGAGAAAATGGGTGATAGGAGGAACTCTAGACAAAATAGGAGATACTATAGATGAACAAATAAGGCGACCTAATTGAGGGAATGGGAAGGGGGAAGAGGGAAACTCTCTAATGCACATGATGTCATTTACAAACATATCAAAGTCAAACATCAGAAGGAAGGAGAGAGAAGAAATGGGGTAGGAATTGGGTAAAGGCATGTATTCCTCCATCATCTTGTACCCCGTTAAGATGTATAACTACAGTACATCAATAAAAAAAATTTAAAAAAGATAATTAAAGAAAATTTCCCAAACCTAGAGAAGAATACAACTTTCTAAGTATGTAAAGATCAAAAGTCACTACCTGTCAAATAAAATTCAAATGAGTCTATTTCAAACCAGGTTATAATCATGATTTCAAGTATCAATGATAAAGACCCTCAAGGCTGCAATAGAAAAGAATGAAATAACATATAAAGGTTTCTCAATTCTTCTCACAGGAGGTTTGTCAGGACATACCTTCTAGGCCAAACTGGAGTGGGATCAGATATCAGTAGTGCCAAAGGATAGAAGGATCAAATAAGGAAACACACTATCAATATAGAATACTGTACCCTGCAAAGCATGTTTTGGAATGAAGTTAGAGACAAAGACATTTTTAGACAAATCTGTTCTATGAGAAGTGCCAAAGGCTTTTAATTTTTAAAGCTGAAAGAAAGTGACAATAACAGAGAAGAAAACTTCAAAAGGTCTACAACTCATTGGTAGGAGAAACTATAAAGAAAGCTTCAGTATGCCCTAACTTTGTAAAACAGTGTAAACCATGCATTTTGAGTATGAAGATGAAAACACAAACCATTTTAAAAGGATAACAACATTGCCATGTTAAGGTCGGTAAAATAAAAATTTTAAATGGAAACTCAAAGCTAAAATGTATGGAAGAATAAAATATAAATGTGGACCTCTCTTTCATTTTTTTTACTCTTTTATGATCATAGTTAAGTTATTAAAATTTGGAAATAGTTTTAAATAACCAAAAGATGTCATTTATTGACCTCACAGAAACCATAAAACAAAATTCTATAACTAAAAAAGCAACTGTAATTATCAAGGGATCAAAGCAAACTACTACATTAAATTATGTGAACACAAATGAAAATCAGAGTGGGGAGAAAGATCCACATGTGGTGGTACATGCCTGTAATCCTGGTACTAGGGAGGCTGAGACAGGAAAATTACAAGTTCAAGGCCAGCTTCAGCAATTTAGTGAGGACTAGAGCAAATTAGCAAATCTCTGTTTTTTTAAAAAAGGGCTAGGGATGTAGTTCAGAAGTAGACTGCCTTGGATTCAATTTCCAGTGGAAAGAGAGAGAAAGAGAGAGAGACAGAGAGGGAAAGAGAAGAAGAAGAAGAAGAAGAAGAAGAAGAAGAAGAAGAAGAAGAAGAAGAAGAAGAAGAAGAAGAAGAAGAAGAAGAAGAAGAAGAGGAGAAGGAGGAGGAGGTAGAGGAGGAAGGAAAATAAGAAAAAAGCTAAAATACTAAGAAAATGATAGTAAAAATATTCTACATATTTACATATTGATAACTACTATATGTATAATTGATTAAATGATCTGATTAAAAGATAGTGACTGGATTTAAAAAATAAAAACCAACTTCACGTTTCTTACAAGAAATTCACTGCACCTCTAGGGATATGCATAGAGTGAAAAGATGTTAATTTTATTTCATCAGTTGAATCCCCCTCCCCCCAAAAAAAGCAATGGTGTCTATTTTATTGTCAAATAAAATAGCCTTTCGATAGAATATAGCAAAAAGGGGCAAATAAAATAATTATATAATGATAATTTATCAGTTTAACCACACATAATATCAGCAAATAAGTTGCAGAATTAAACCATACTCAAGATCAAATGGAAATAACAGAGATCTACAGAATATCACATCCATCACTTGAAGATCATAAATTCTTAATAGCATAGGAGTCATTCCAGAGGATAGAGCATATGATAGGCAACATATGTTTCAACAATATTTTAAGAAGTAAAATAAAATCATGATCTTCTGACTACAATGTAACAAAGAAAAATAACTGGAATTCAGAAACAAAAATAAAACTTTGGAAACTATAAAAGTACAAGGGAATATAACAACACACTCCTGTATAACCAAGATATCAATGAAATTAGGAAGAAATGAAAATTTTTGTGAAAAAAATGATTATAGAAAAACAACATATTAAATCCTGTAGGATACAGCAAAATCAGCACTATGAGAAAGTTTATAGCAATAATGCCTACATCAAAAAAGGTAGAACTATCTCAATTAAACAAGATATCATTGAACCAGGAAGACAAAAAGAAAACAAACTGAACATTGCCAAAACAAAAATAACTAAAACAAAAAATAAATAATAAACACAACAAAATAAATATCTGAGCACAAATAAATAGAACATAGATTTAAAAATTACAAAAGGTCAGTGGCATATGAGAATGAAATACTTAATTTTTAAATGGCAAACTTAACAAATGCTTAGCTAGTGTGACTATAAAAATAAAGAAGACTTGAAAATTAAATAAGAGGAACAAAAAAAGGAGAAACTGCAATCTGACACTACAAAGATACATAGAATCCATAGAGATTATTATAAAAATATGAACCAATAAACTTGTTGATTTAATATGGAAAAATTCATGGACACATGCACCTTACCAAAATTAAATAATGACACAGAAAGCATGAAATAGACCAATAAGTACTATGTTCTTCACCATCACTAAGCTCAATATTTCTTTAATTCTCATCCTACCCTTACTATACAAAGATGTCAAATCAATAAATAAGACATCATGGAAAATTATAAAGCAATACCAAAGACCTTCATGCTATAACCCTGCAGTGCAGGCCTAAGATTATGAAATAAACTTTATAGTTTATGAAATAAACTATTTACTGTGAATTTACGACCCAGTTCCATTTCTCTGTGTTTTATTGACAGTATATTCTTACCCATATTATAGTAATAGTGATAGAATAAAAGTCTCTCTGTATTATTTTCAAGTGTGGAAAATATATCTTCTAAAACCAACTTCATAATGAATCATCTCCAAAAGTATCCTTGTGTTTCTCAGTAAACTTTACCTTCTACCCTTCCTGCCTTTTTAAATCTTAAAAATTAAGAACTGTCAGGGCCCCTGGCTTGTTGCTTCGTGTGCAGAAATTTCATTTCTCCCAGTATCTTGCAGTTCTGCCTGAGGTAATGGCTACCTGATATTTCCAGATTTGAAGGCTTGTACATTTTTGCTCGATAAGGTCAAAAACTACATTTTTTTTGTTTTAATATCCATCAAAATTCTTGCATGGCATCTGACTATTCTCAAGTGTGAAAAAATAGAGAAATGAATATTGATGTAAGAGAACTTAAGGATTCACTCTAAACAATATCTACTCAACCAACAAAAGCAATTATCTAGGGTTTATTGCTGTTTTGTTTTGTTTTGCTTTGTTTTATGTTAGTTCTTTATAAAAGAAAAATTTCTAGGTTATTTTTTTACAGATAATTACAATCTTTCTAGGTATTATTTCAGTACATATGAAATAGATACCTTGCTCTTTAAACAAAAGATTAGCCCTTGGCACTTTACCATTTATATGATATTTATGAAATATTAATATTATTATGAATTGAGGCAGGTGGTGCATATAATTGAAAGAAGAAAGGAAGTAATAGGCATACTGCTCTTTTCATTTTGAAGCTTAAAACTGTACAGAGTAGGAAGCGGTTCACACATCATACATAATTTTATCTCAAGAGATTTTCCATTTAAAAAAATTCTTCTGCTTCTGGAAGTTGTGAAATGGTATGGATGTAATCAGCATAGACACTGAGTATCCAAAAGAAGAAACTAACAATAGTTATCTTAAAAAATACGGTTGGAAACTGAAATGTGTCATTGGGAATCTTTAACAGAGGGGAGTGAAAATGTTTCTCAGCTCAGCTGACAGCAACTGTCCCTAGAAGCCACCAGAGGTCAGGACAAAGGGCAGGCGCAAAGAATTTCCCATGTAGCTCCCATCAGGATGGCCGTGTCTTCAAACATCAGGTTACAACAAGGCTTCAAGGACACAACAATTGTGTGAAAGTTTAAAAAACTTTAGTACTTATTTGGGCATATAATCACCTATAATCTCAGTACTTGGGAGGCTGGGACAGGAGAAGTATAGGTTTAAGAACAGCCTTAGCATTGTAGTGAGGCTCTCAGCAACCTAGTGAGTCCCTGTTTCAAAACCAAACAGGGTTGGGGGTATTGCACAGAGATAGAATGTCCCAAATGTTTTATCCCCAGTACCACAAACACAAATGAATGAATGAATGAATGAATGAATGAGTTTTAATACCTATAGTCTCTGAGGTATACAGCATACCTGTAGGCCACATTTTGAGGTTAGTAAGTAAAGTAAGGGAGAGTAATTAAGGTACCCACGGGTGAATTTTTTCACTGGGCCAAAGTATTATTCAAATAGGTTTTCCCACAGGGACTTGTAAGTGGTGGGTTGAAACCAAGCATGCACTTGTCACAGGTGGTCACAGAGTTACTGAGTTATAGCTGCTATGGAGGGTGAGGGTCAACACAGCCAGACAGGCAAGTTGCAACTACCTATTCCATAAAGAAGTGGCCACCTGAAAGGAGAATATGGCAGAGCGATCAACTGTATTGAGGAATTAGGGGAGAGAGATGTAGACCATTACACTGGACCAAATGTGTCTGGCCCCTGCTTCTTGTATAAGAGTCCAACTTCTATTTCACAAATAAATGTTAAGAATTTACATGAAGCTGAGAACATATAAGAATTTACGAAAGGAAACATCATCAAATCAAGAGATTGATTATTGAGTTAAAGGACCATGTCTATGTGGAATTATGTAGTATTTGCCCTTCTCGATTGTTTTAGTTCACTTGGAAAAGATCCTATGGTTGAAAATGTGGAGATATTAGAATGCTGTTTTCATGGTTACGTATATAGTTCCCCCTAAAGAACTCATATATTAAGTTCAGGATTGATAAAGTTAAGCATGAGAGTTGTAATCTCTTGTCAGTGGATAAATGCATTTTAATGGGTTTATCTGGGGAGAAATCTAGGCCGGAGAAAGTATGTTCCTGGGGCCTTGGCTTTAGGGGCTGTTCTTGTACCTGGAAATCTCCTTGCTTGCTTGCTCCCTCATTTGCTTCCAGGCCCCATAATGGGAAAGCAAAGACATGTGCTCTCCCTCCCTCTGCTTCCAGCCACCATGTCCTAAGATCTGTAGTCCCTGGCCTCACATGGACTGAACCCCCAAATCACCAATAAAAACCATGAACAAATAAATCTACCTTCCTCTATGTTTATGGGCAATCCTTTAGATTATAGCAGTAAGAATGCAAAGACTCCTATACACTCTCGGTGGAAATGCTAAACAGTGTAGTGGGAAGCAACACAGAGAGACACCAAAAAGTGAAAAGAGGACTACCATATGATACAGCAATCCATCTGAGGATGGCAGTGCATGTCTGTAATGCCATCACTAAGAAGACTGAAACAGGAGGATTGCAGCCCTATTTTTTTTTTTCTTTATTTTGAAACTGGGTCTCACTGGGTTGCAAAGGGACAACCTGTTGAGATCCACAACTTAATGGGATCCTGTTTCAAAATAAAAAAATAAAATTCTGGGTTGTAGCTCAGAAGTATAACGCCCCTAATTTCAATTTCCAATACAAAAAGGAAATAAAAAAGATATGACAAACCCACTCTTGGGTATAGAGTTAAATGAAATAAAATCAGCATGTCGGTGAGGTTATTTGTACTAACACATTAACTGTACATTACATACTTACCATCAAAGACTAAGACATTAAAACAACCTAAATGTTCTTTTATTGGTAGATAAATAAAGAAAATGTGGCATATATTCATAAATGGAATATTTTTCTGCATTAAAAATAAAAAATTTTGAGCTGGGTGTGTTGGCACATGCTTGTAATACCAACATTTGGGAGACTGAGACTGGAGGATCCTTGTTCAAGGACAGCCTCAACTACTTAGTGAGGCCCTTTTGCAACGCAGTGAGACCCAGTTTCAAAATAAAGAAAAAAAAATAGGGCTGTAGGTATAGCTCAGAGGTACAATGCCCCTGGGTTCCATCCTCAGTAACGCAAAATAAATAAATAAATAAATAAATAAATAAATAAATAAACTTTTTTATTTTTCATACTATCTTTGTATGAAAGATACCCCCCATTTGATGAATGCTGGAGAAGAAATAAGAGAAAAAAACAGAAATCAAAATTGGTTTCCATTTCGCAGGCAGGAGAACAATAGTAACAATGGCTCTCAAAAACTTTAGAGGAACCTCCCTAGCCCAATATCACCACAGCCAGCAGCGAGCTCTTCATTCATCTTCAGTCATAGAAGACAACAGGTCCCAAGAGGCCACTTAAGGAGCTCCAATCCCTTTAATTTTTCCCAGCCCAACATTAAAGTAGGAGCTCACAGGAAGAGACAAGAGAGTCAATGTAACATGGGGTACTTCAAGCCCATGACAAGACAAAGAAAATGAACTACACTTTGGATAGAAACTGAGAGTCTTACTATTATAGAACTGAATATTTTAATAACTAAGACTCTAATATTAAGTAAAATTAACTGTAAGATTATGAAGGATTGTTTGTTATTAAAGCACATCTTGGTAAGTAGGAGGTTAAGGAAAGATTCCACATAGCAGAAGGAGACAAATAATAGAAAAATAAAACAAAGACAGATTTATGCTCCCATATTTAGAGATAGCCCAAGTTAATTTTACTATTAATCGGTGTCATAATTTTATTTATATTTATTTTTTTAAGTTCTAGCAACACCTATTTGTAACATTTTAACCTTTTTGTTAGTATTTACTTGTTAGTCAATACAGAATTTAAAACAATAGGAGACCTTAATTAAACAAAATCACTTTTTATTCAAAGGCATTATTCACATTGAAAATAATCACCTTTTAATTAATCTGTTTGGTAACTCTATAATTTAGTACTTAGAAGTGTTTTCAATTAGCTCAAGTGTAATATGAATTAATGAGATAATTATATGAATTCTTTATTTCATTTTCTCTGTGTAATGGTGGACACTAGTCATGTTTTTCATTTTCAAACATTGTTACATCAATAAAATTTCTCTAGGAATTTACAGATCAACTGATACCTCTAAAATTTAAAACTACCAAAGCCACTTATTTCAAAGTTCTACTAATAAGTATTTAACCAAAATAAAGTACCAATCACACTGAAAGAGCAGAGAGACTATTTTAATAGAGAAGTTGATTGAGAGATTTTGATATATTACAATATATTATACACATATAATATATATATACATATATATATATACATAATTTTCACAAGCTAAATAACATATCAAAATGTATATACTTCTTGACATTTCCTTTAATGATTTACTAGAAATTGCAATATTCCTCTTGACATATCCAAATTTAATAGTAATATATACTTTTAGTAGTTTTCTGAAAGTGTAAGAGCCTTAATTCCATTATTACATCTTCTGTACTTGCATTTGCATATACATTGCATTTGTGTTTTATTTTTGTTCCTTCAGGGTATTGCTGTTTATTTAAGTTTTTCAAGTTACTAATTTATTTTTTTACTTCTGCTATCAATTTATTTATTTTCCTATAGAACATTTACTTGGGATAATTTTTTCTGTTTATTATTTGTCTTAATGAACATCTATTACAATTTTTGTTTATGGTGTATCTGCTAATGAAAAATTTTGTCAGGACACGTGTATATGTGTGTGTGTGTGTGTGTGTGTGTGTGTGTGTGTGTGTGTGTGTGTTTGTGCATGCAATGTCTTAATTTTATATTTATTTTTAAATAGTTTTTTGTATAGAAAATTTATAGCTAGTGAACAGTTTTTATATCATAGTAAAGATTTGCTAACTTATGCTTTGTTTTTTTTTTTAGTTTTCTGCAATTTCATACTGAAAATTGATGTGCATTTCTAAAAAGCAGGTTAATGTGTTTCTACATTCAGAAAATACTTAGCAATTAGTTCTTTACTATTTTTCTCTTCTCTTCTTAAAATCACTTTCTTTTTCAAAGTCTATTAGATTTTATTAATTATACTCAGAGGCTCTTAAATTCTCATATATATTTCTCATATATATGTACTCATGGACATAGGTATAGACCTACTTATTTTTCTGGTTAGTCTTTAGAGACATCATTAGTAATTCACTCTTAATCAGCTGTGTCTTCTGTGCTTTTAGCATTCTTTCTTCACCACATCTTTTGTCTCAACATTTCTGTGTGGTTTTAATTAACCTAGTACACTACTTTTATGGTTTCTACATTCCTGTTGAAGTTTCTAAGCTTGACTTCACATCCTTGAACACAGTAATTATAGTTGATTTAACACTCTTTTCTTCCTTTTTTAAAAATTGTATTGTCTTGAATCCTTCTCACAATGTCTTTTCATTTACTTAAGTATCTTTAAATTATATGCAAAATATGTTATGTGAGTGAATGTTTTTAGTGGTCTTTATATTTCTAAATATTGTCTTTTTCAAATAATTTATATGTTTTGATAAAAAGATAAGGGCAATAACAATTATGAAGTGTGTGTGTGTGCATGTGTGTGTGTGTCTGTTTCTGTATGTGTATGTGCATTGCTAGGGATTGAACCCAGAAGTATTTACCTCTGATCTACTGAGCTACACTCCCAGCCTTTTTTTATTTTATGCTTTTGAAACAGGATCTCGCTAGGTTGTTGACAACCTTGCTTCTTGCCAAGGCTATCCTTGAATATGCAATCCTCCTGACATCCTCCAAAGTACTGAAATTACATGCATGCACCACCATGCCTGGCTATGAATTACTTTAATACAAATACAGACTTTGAAATTTTGTAATCCATTCAGGTTAACTGAAGCTAGTCTACACATAGTAATTGGTTTAATTTTGACTCTTTTTCAGTACCCGAGTATACCAACAACCTTTAGTATCCTGGCTCAATCTAGAAACTCATACCTCCAGGGACTCTACACTCCAATATTTTCTGAGGTACCAGGGATGGAATCCAGGTGCATTCTACCTCCAAGCTACATCCTCAACCCTCTTTATTTTATTTTTTATTTTATTTTTTTGAAACAGGGTCTCGCTAAGTTGCAGAAATTCTCACTAAGTAGCTGAGGCAGTTCAAGAACTGATCCTTCTGTCTCAGCCTCCCAAGTACTGGAATTACGAGCTTGTGCCACAACCCCAGGCCAATTTTTTTATTCATTAGCTCTCAGAAACTAGAAAAGTGGTAACACACCCTGCTAGATAGCCCATTTGAAATAATGAATGGCTCCAAGGCCAAAGAAGACCTCTTCTCTTTAGATTCCTTTCTTCTTCTAGATCTTAGCTTGGCAGTTTTAGATTGTGCTTTAATTCTTTTCCAGTTAAGGTATATTGTAGGTGATTATTTTCAGTTTGTTTTACAGTGTTAAAGTGCATACATGTAACAAAGTAGTTGAAATTATTCTAAAATACTTAATGTGCTATTATCTTAAGCATAAGTCCGACATTCATTCACTACACAGATAAACGTTATTTGAAATTTTCTCTCATTTGTTAAGTGTTTTGCCATTAATTTCATTCAATAAACTTAAAAATGTATCTTGAAATCAACTCTTAAAAATTGTACTTGATTATGTCTGACAGTATTGTTTCACTTGAACAAATAGAGCTTTTTGCTTTTTTGTGTGCTTTTCAAACTTTTCTATTGTACCTAGTTAGATGAAAGGAATTTTAAAGTATTTTAATCTGGCATTACAAAGTAGTGTTTAATAGGTACCTATGTGGTAGAGGAGATTATACCTGTTCTGAAAATACGTTTATATTTATAAACATGACTCAAAGATTGGAGTTACGTTTAAAAAGAAGCTCAAACACTAATAGCTCCTGCTATCTCTCAAAATTATTAAAAGTAGACTGTCACCATTTCGGATATCTTGGGACCATAGCACAGACATTGATGTTATTTTCCTATCTGTGCAAGTCCAGGAAGAGATTAATTAGTTTGGCTCTGGCAAGGGATTCTCATTCTATTAAGAGAGTACTTGAAAAAATGATCTGAGTGCAGAGGTGGAGAGAGACACACGTTTATTTAACTATTCATAACACAGAGGTTGAATCCCTATCATGTGCCAGGCATGACACTCATGATACAAAATGATAATTACTATAATGGTAACTGTGGTAACCATGTGCTTCCCCTAATATTATACCACACAGCCTTAAAAATGATGAAAATTCTGTCATTTGCATTAATGTGGATGAAACTAGAAGACATTATATTAAGGGAAATACACCAGGAACAGAAAAAAAAGTATTGCACATGTCATTTATAGGCAGAATCTAAAAATGATAAACTCAAAGAAACAGAGAGTACAATGGCAGTTACCAAAGAGCGAGATGGGAGGTGGTGGAGCAGATATGGGGAAAGACAGCTGACCATGTGTTATTTTCAGTCGTTCAGTCCCCAGAGTACATATCTTGGGATGACCAAGGGAATGTTTCTTGAGTTTATTTTTAAAAATAATAAATTCACAAATAATAATGGTATATATGTATGGAGTTAAATTTGATCTTTTTATCTATACATATCTATTTGTATAATTTTTTTGTATACACTGTAGAATAATGAGTTCAAGCTAATTAACGTACCCATTACCACTCTTCTTTCTTTCTTTTTTTATTTTTGGTGGTGAGAACAATTTAAAATCTGTTTTTATCTTGGGAATGTTTAATCTTTTTAATTAAGTAAATGCAGTGTTTACTCTGTTTCAAAAATGTCAAATAGAGCTATATCTTAAGTAATCAACATAGTTGGACGGGAGAGGGGAAGAAGGAAACTCTCTAAAGCACATGATGTACTTAAACAGACATATCAATGTCAACCATTAAGCCAAGCATAGGAAGGAAGGAGGGGAAAGGAATGGGGTGGGGATTGGGTAGGAGCTAATTGGGTGATGAGTGCATGTATGTCTACAAGTTTTTTTTTATGCCATTATGATGTATAAATACAATACACCACTAAAAATTAAAAAAATAATTTGATTTGGACAAATAAAATAAAAAAGATGTCCAGTCACATTTCAGTAATATTGCTGAAATATGGAGATATTTTAGACAAATAAGGCATGATTTATAACCAAACAAAAAATATTAACCCTAGCAGTTACTTTCCTGAAAATTAATTTATCATCTGGAAGAAGATTCCCTCAATATGGAAAGTTTTTCTAAGTTTGTCTAGAAAGAATGATAAGGATATAATTTTATAGGATTTCAAGAAAAGCTGTCAGAACTGTCAATGGTTTCTTATGAGAAACAAAGAAAGGAAAAAAGGAAGGAAGGAAGGAAGGAAGAAGGATGGGAGGAAGGAAAGAAGGAGGGAAGGAAGGGAGAAGGAAGGAAGGAAGGAAGAAAGGAAGGAAGGGAAGGAAAGAGGGAGGAAGGGAGGGAAAAAGGAAGGAAAGATCAGGCATGGTGGCACATGTCTGTAATACCAATATGTGGAAGGCTGAGAGTGAGACAGGAGGATTGCAGGCTTTAGGACAGCCTCAGCAACATAGTGAGACTTTCAGTAATCTAGTGAGACTCTGTTTTCAATATAAAATACAAAATAATAATTAAGGCTTGAAATATAGCTTAGAGGTAGAATGTCCCTGGGTTCAGTCCCCAATACCCATCCCCCCAAAAAAGGAAAGACCTCACACAATGTAGTAATATAACATTTACATATCTACTGGTACCATTTAACTAATCTGACTTATTAAAAGTTTTCTATAATCCTTTAGTCTGTGTAACAAAGTGAGTTATCATTATCGATTTTGTTCTTATGCCACTTTATTTTACCCAAGACAAAGGAATTGATTGGCAAATAGTGATTTCCATCACCCATTTTCATTTGACCTAAGAAGGCTCTACACATAAATATTTAATTTACATTGAAGTGAATGAATATAGCAGTTTATAATATGTGGTTAACATTTTACTTCATTTTTAAAGTGTAATAAAAATTCTTAATTGTCTAGCATTAAACTTTAGTCATTTCAGCAATCCCAGTTTTGAATTCATTGGTTTAGAGACAAATTAAGTAAAATGTTAGTAGTTTCCTGTCACCTTCTCCATTTTTTCCAGAATTAGAAAAACAATAATATTTTTACCTCTGTTGATTATTAAGGGATATTTTCAGTTATCAGCAAGCACAATAAAATGAAGATTGCTATTTAAAATAACTAACATTAACTTGTTTCAAAATCTCATGCATCTTCCATGGATCATTAACCATCTGATCACTGACCAGAGAACTTGAATGTGAAAAAGCATGATTAGAGAATTTGCACAGAGTCACACTTAATTGGCTGGCCGAGACCTTTGAGTTTTTATATCAGAGATTAATATACAAACAGTGTTTCAGTCTAAAACAGCTTTAAATTTTGAATATGGGTTCAATATTAGAAAACTCTTTTCAGCGATACTATGATTTGCACAATTGATTTATTTTACTTGCACGTATTCTCTTCCTCTCTCACTTTCTCTCTCCACTTGGTTAAGAGCTTAATATATTGTGCTTATTTTCTGGTTTTTTTTTTCTTCAGAAAAAATGCTCTAGATAGAGTTTTATTTAACAAAATAAGGCAATTTAACCACAAATAGTTTTCAAACTTAATTCTCCAGTACATGTTTCACATCAAATGTCTTTGTATTAATGGTAGGCCACTTCACATACAGGTGGCAGAGCAAGTTTGAGGACCATTGAACACAGCTAATTTTGCTAATGCATCACAATTATGGAAACACCTGTGCTAAATAACCTTGTCCTATTTCCATGAAAATGGATAGTGAGCAGTCACCCTCCAAATATCTTATTTCATGCTCATTCACATTTTCTCTAGCCATTTTTCTGTGATATTGCTTCTATATCAACATAGCATGTTTTTTTCATAAGGTAAATATAGTTTGTTTCAATATATATTTTGAATATCATTTCTTAATATTCTTGATTAAGAAAGTACTTTGTCTTAATGCTATTATCATAAATATTGTTTTTCCCAGTAGATGGCATAAGGACATAATTTGTTTTTTAAATATTCATATATTAGTATATAATATATATTATATACAACATATACATATATATGTACACAAATATATACTTGTATGCATACATGATAGTTACATACTATTAAATTACACATATGTAGCTATTAATGACTTAAAACCCAACTTCCTGTTTTAATTCTTAAAATACAACTTGGTGTATGCCTTACCACATGTTAAGTAACCTGTTTAAATGGGGCACTAGCAATTAGAATTTCATTTACCTTTATACCAGAGCAGTGATACATGTTTGGGCTTCTGGGATCTTTATCCATTTGATTTTATTGCAAAAAAAAAAAAAATCCAGAAACTATCTGATCTTCAATAATTTTTAAAAATTTTAAACCAATACCAATATGTGATATTTGATATGTCACTTATAAACAGTTGAAGTAGCACTGCAAATTTAATACAATATTAGATATGAAAAATATGTCTCGAGATAGTTATGGTGCCAATTGACAAAATATATTTAAGAAAGGCACCAACAATTATATATGAGGATGACATGATAGTACTTATCAAAATATTCAAAAAAGCAAGTGCATGAAATTATGTGTATTTTTGAAAAACAGCTGTGAACATCTTGACAATATAAGTATGCCAACTTATGTGCCTGACCCTTAGGAGGCTCTCATATATATTTACCTACCTGTCAGAATGAATGAAAGAATGTGTTCTGTAAGCAAAACCCCTTCCAGGAATGAAGAAAATTAGTTTTCCTATGGAGTGCATCAAATCATAATTTTGCTTGCAAAATGTAAACAACATTTTCAATTTGATAGAGTAAAACACAATTTTCCTTGATTTTAATATTTATCTTATGTTCTGGCATAGATACTTGTTTGAAAGTAAAATATAATTAGCTGTAGCCTTGCCATCAGGAAATAAGTGTTAGATACTGAAGGATTTGAAAATAGGATACAAAATATGAAAAGATTAAAGAATGAATTGAGTTATAGTAGTAGAGAGTGCATTCATACCTATTTACATCCTTAAATTTAGCAGCTTGTTATAGTAACATCAAAACAATTGTCATCCATATATAGAAAATGCATGCAAATTTTATAACTAAGTGTTGATACATGTAAATCTTTATAAGGTACTAAAATATCAAATAAGAAACATTGAGATTTAATATGTATTTCATGTGAATGTATTATATAATACTAGGCTTGTAGAATTGCCTTGTCTATGATTTCCTACTGTAAATACAAAGTTACACTACGAAAGACTAAATGAAAAAGACAACTTTAATGTTTTCATTTTTATTAATAAATCCTAAATATATGTGTTAATTAAATCAGTTTCATTATAAACAGTAGTTTATTATATTTGTATTAAAAGAACATGAATTTTTCTCCAAAAATAATGCTGTGCTCACAATAATATTTGAACAAAAAGTCTTAAAGCTTTAGTAAAACAAATGCATTCTAAAATCAGGGGTCCTATGCTTAATGCCACTGGTATACTTGAGGTTTTTTTCTCCCAGGAATTAACCCTTAAAAAGTCTTTAAATTACATAGTAAAATGCACTAGGAAGAAATGTGGCATTTTAAGCAATAGCTGGTACAAAACAAGCAGTTTGAAAGCACAGGCACTAAGAATCCAGACCGAGACGTACTTAAGTACTAAAATTGAGCCACATTGAAAATATAGAAAATTCCTGGAAGTGAGAATTTAAGGAGCAAAGTTAGACAGTCTAAAGATGCATTCCTTTACTTCTTTTGCTGCTGGTATTTAAAAAAAAAGTGGTATTAATTAAACTTAAAATAACTTCTCTTTTCAACTTCTGCTTTTCTGGTTGCTACAATTTTTCTTTCTCTATCTCTTTAATTTGTATTTTTTCAATATTATACTAAATGATTCCCCTAACTTACCCATTTTATCTTTTTATGTTTTTCATTTCCAAGAGCTTTTACATCTTTCTGACAATACGCTTTTAATTATCACAAAACTCTGAATTTTGTTTCCTGTCATCTACTTATGTTTTGCATTGAGATATTGTGGGATTTTCCTTCTATCATTTTATTGATAGTATGTGTATTTCAGTGTGGTTGAATTTGTCTTCGACTTTATTTTTTCTCAATTTCAAGATCAACAAGCTCAAATGTGTTCCTTTTACCAATGTCTACCATCTCAGATTTTTATTGTCATTCTGCCATCATGATATATTAGAAACCATAGAGTTGTCCTTCCATATTCATGAAGGTTTGATTCCAAGCATCCTCTTTTATACTGACATCCACCTACACTCAAAGTTCCCTGTATAAAGTGGCATTGTATTTGCATAAAACCTATGCACAGTCTCTTGTAAATTTTAAGTCATCTCTAGATTATTTATAAGCAATTCCAATGCAAATTCTATACAAAGAGTTGTTACAGAGAGTTCTTTAGAAAACAATATGTTAAGATATTTGTATGGGATATTTTTGACCCATAGTTGAGCAGGGTAATATGGCAACAATAAGAAAGGCTGACTGTATCTTTGTTAGAACTTTTTACCCAAAACTTTCTTTTTTAGTGTTGATACAGTATATATGAGATATTAAAAATACGTCTGGCTAAATTTTATCACTTTTTTGCTTTGAAATAGCAATTATTTTTTTATCCATAATAGATATTCTCTCTTGTGATCTTAGTACTACATAAACATAACATCTTCTTTCTTCCTATTTTCTGTTTTTTCTTGTACAATAGCCCTTTCAAACTACTTAGAGCTCTTTAAAGTTTATTGTTTATAATAAATAAAAGTAATAAAAGAATGTGAAACTTTATGACAGAAGTAGAATGCATTATTTCCTGAAAACATACACAGATGCACACTCAACACGTACACAACAGAAGGCACACATTCTGGGTTGAATAATTCCTCCCTAGAAAGTAGTATCTCTCTGCAACCTCAGAATGTTAACTTATTTTCAAGCAGTTCTATGAAGTTGCACTCAGTTGAGGTTCGACTGGCTTAAGGCAGGTTCTACATCCAGGGGCTGGTATCCTTATAAAAAGGCCATGTGAACATACAGAGGCAGGCAGGATAGGAGGTCATATGACATGGGAGACGGAGTTTGGAGTTGTAGTGCCTAAAGCTAAGCATCATAAAATTTCTAGTTAAAGGGAGATTTTTTTTTCTCTGAAAGCTCACACAAAAAATGAATCTTGCTAAAATCTTGATTTGAGTTTCTGGCCTCCTGTTCTGTGCCAGGGTCAATTTCTCTTGTAGGAGCCATCCAATTCATGGTTGTTTGTTATGGCAACCTTAGAAAATGAATAGATCATAAGCGAAAGAAAGAAAATTACATGGAAAATGTCATTTATCCTTTAAAATACTAATATCAATAGTAAAGGAAAGTATATATATATATATATGTATATATATATATGTATATATATATACACATATATATATGTATATATGTGTGTATATATATACACACACACACATATATATATATACACACACACATATGACTATATAAAAATGTATGTAAATGAAGACATCTGTAGATACATGGCACAAGCAACATGATGTCTTAATAAAATCCTAATACTGACTTGCAAAATGAGTCATTTTGTCCTGTACAGACCGTTAAAGCTCATAAGAAGTCATGAGCCCTATGTTAACATGTTTATCTATTATTATTTGATATTTTTCATCTATTCTTAATTCCTCATTCATACTATGTCTTATTCTTCACTCATTTAAATTTAGCGTCTCACAAATTTTATATTCATTAATCTAATTTAAATTGTTACATAAGTGTAAATATATTTTCATCAAATATATGTAGAAGACTTTGCCAGTGTCCTCATAATGGGCTCTTCAATTTAACAATATGCATTTTCATTTTTCATCTATATACTTTAAATAAGATCATCATTTTAACACAAAATATATTCCAAAAATATCTAATTACATATATATATATATATATATATATATATATATATTCACCTATGTAAATTTTTCTTACTTTCTTCTTCATTTACCATGTATCTTTTAAATACTTTTAAACATAAATTAATTTCATTTTTCACATCCTCTCAGTGGAACTGAGGATTCAGCATTGAAGAGGGCAAATATGTTTATTATTATCAAAGATATTTTATTTGAGAAAATTTTCCAGTGAAATTACTGCAATGTTTACAATCAATACTTAATTGTGTTCATGTGCTGGTCTCTCTATATTTGTGGTTTAAGATGAGGAAAATCAATGGAAGACAATGAACAACTGAAGGTAATCATTTGATTTTTACTAAGGCTGTTTTAAAATGACTTCAGTGAAGCCTAATGCTTTCAGCATTTCCTAATCTACTAAGAATTATGTATTTCCAAACCATATCTGATTAGTTGAATATCAAAAAGAAAGATTCTTCTCTTAGCTCAAGAATAATCATCTGGTTATTATTGATAGAGTACCTGAATTCTAATATTCACCATAAATATCACAGAAATATGGGGACATTTTATGTTAAGTTACTACTCATACACACAAGCACAGACATAGAAGTTTCCAGAAACACAGATGAACAGGGAAATGGTAAAGACTTTTTTTCTCTAATAGGAGGTTGAGATAAAACAGGCACAAAATCATTGATGGATATTTTAGACATGTACAACCACAGGTCTTGACAAATAATCATGGCAGAAAGATTGTGCTATTTTTCAGGTTTTATAAGGGAATTATTTATGACTAACATTTCATTTCTGGAACACATGTTTACTAATATTAAAAATCTTTAAAAATTCTACTGTTTAGTTTTATTCTAATGAAAAACTTTTAAAATACATTATTCTAAAATTCTCAATATTTAAGAAATGAACCACAGGCTTATGCTTCTTCTCTGATAGGTCCAGTAACATTGCCTCTGCATTTTATTTTGTTTGATTATTGTTTTATTTATGCTGATTTTTAAATTGTCAAGTAAAACATTTTATTTATTGTTACAACATGTTGCTTTGAAATGTTATACATAATATTGAGTAAATAATGTGAGCATTATTTTACATACTTATCTTTTTTTTTTTTTTTTGGTGGTACTGGGGTTTCTGGAAACCCTTCTACTTACAGGCTACACTCCCAGATGCCTATTTTTTATATTTTATTTGGAAACAGTGTCTTTTAAGCCAGCAAGACTGGCTTCGAACCCGCAGGATCCTCCTGTCTCCACCTCCCAAGCACGGGGATTAAGCATGTGCCACCACGCCCGGCTACACACTTATCTTTATGTGAAAAGAATATTTATGATCTACCTCTAACAATTTTAAGAACATATAAATGTGATAATATATTAATATAATAATATATTACAATAGTATTATTATATAATATCTGTTTTTATTATCTATTAAGAATTTATTTAGCCAGGTGTAGTGGCGCACGCTTGTAATTCCCGCGCTTGGGAGGCGGAGACAGGAGGATGGCGCTGGTTTGGAGCCAGCCTCCCTGGTTTAAGAGAACCTGTTTCCAAATTTAAAAAAAAAAAAAATACAAAATAGGACTGGGAGTGTAGCCCGGAGGTAGAAGGGCTTCCAGGAACCCCAGTACCACAAAAAAAAAAAAAAAAAAAAAAATTTACATTGTTATTAACTATGGTGACCATGTTTAATAGGTATCTTGAAATTATTCCTCCTAAATGAAGTCATACAGTCTTTGATCAATATCACCCCAGCTGACCCATTTGGTGGGCTAGCACCAAAGAATCCTCACTTCACTCTAAGTAACTTCTTTAGTTTTCACATATAAATTACATACAAGTCATGACAAAAAGTTAATATGGCATTTATCTTGCTGTATCTGGTTTGTTTCTCATTGCATAGTTCATCATCTTATAAAAATTACAATGTTTCAATAGGTTTTATATATGGCCAAGGACTATTCCACTGTGTGTGGGTACGTGTGGGTATGTGTGTGTGTCTGTGTGTGTGTGTATCTGTTTATCCATTCATCCCGAGTTGGACACATAGGTTGATTCCATCACTTGACTATTGTAAATAATGCTGAAGTGAACACAAGAGTACAGGTATCTTTTTGATATACAGATTTTATGTCCTTTGAATATAGACCCCATCATGGGATTGCAGAATTATATGGTAGCTCTTCGAAGCCAGCCGTGCTGGGTTAAGAAACCCTGTTTCTAAATTTTAAAAAAAGTATAAAATAGGTCTGGGAGTGTAGCCCAGAGGTAGAAGGGCTTCCAGGAACCCCAGTACCACCAAAAAAAAAAAAAAAAGAAAAGAAAAGAAAGAAAATTATATGGTAGTTCTACTATAAGTTTTTAAATGACTTCGTGCTATTTGTCACAAAGACTCTATTATAAATTTACACTATTGCCAAGATGGTGTAAGAGTTCCCTTTCGTCTGTAACCTTTGCCGGCATAGTTCATGTTTTGTCTTTTTGATAAAAGCTATTCTTACTGGAATGTGTGGCCTGTGGTAATAACACACACAGTTTGCTTCGCATCTGTATGACGATCAGTGATACTGGGCAATTTTTCATACTCCTCGCGTTCATTTCTACAAAGCTCTTTTGAGAAATGGCAATTATTAAGGTTCTTTGCTGATATTTCAATCAGGTTGCTTTCTTTTTATCGAGTTGTCTAAAATTCTCATGTTTTAAGACATTGCTGACTTTAGACGTATAGTTTGCAAGTTTTTAATTATGTAAGTTATTTCTTCACTGTGTTGTTTCTTTGACAGAGACCTTTTTAAAAAGTTTAATGCAATCTCATTTGTCTATCTCTGCTTTTGTTGCCTGTGCTTTGGGGTCATATCCAAATTTAATCCCACTAATGCCATGCAACTTTTTCTTTTGGGTTTCTTCTAGTATTTTTTACAATGTCTAGACATATATTTAAGTTTTGAATTCATTTTGAGTTGCTTTTTGCATGTGGTATGAAATAATAGTCTAATTTTATTCTCCTGCATGTGAATATCCAGTTGTCTTAACTAGGTTTGGTGACATTTAATTGGACATTTAGATTCTGTGTGAATATCATCTGTTTTTATAAGAATCTGCTCATTTAGGAGGAGTTAGACACTGATTCAGGACAGTGTGCTGAAAGCCCAACTCTCTATCAAATATCCCCATTTTCTTCTAGTTTTCCACTAGAGGATCTTAAACCAGAGCAACCCATGTCTGTCGACACCTGCCCACAGCAAAACAGGAAATGACTATTTGAAGCTGTTTTGCGACTAGAGATAATTTAAGAAGCAGAAATAAACTAATACGCCACATTTGAATATCAAACAAACAGAAAAAAAGAACAAACTTTATTCAGGCCATACTTTTCAAGCTTTCCTTTCCAAGCTACAAGAATCATAACAAAGATGGTCTGTGCCTTTCCTAAGCACAGCGACAAACTATCCATTTCATTTATTCAGTGCAAGGAACTCTAATCCGTTGTTGGCAAGATATCAAAAACTAAGCAAATGCTGAGTGAATTTTTTATTTACACTGCTTATAAAAATAGCATTATAGCACCAGACAGTTGTGTTATCCACCTGCCACTCTTTCTTTCCTCTATCATTATTTTTGAAAAGCCATCTTTCAGAATGTGTTCTTACAATAATGAATCCTCTTGTATGTGCTGGTAAAGTATATTTATATAAACTGAACTCAAATTTTAGGGCTTTTCATATTGAGTTTGGAAAAAAAGAGGAAGAATCATTGCTCGTTTTTCTTTTAAACACAATAATTCTAAATGGGGCTTGATTTTAAGATACATATCCTCTTCAAATACACACTTCATCAATTTCCATGAAAAGCAGCCGTTAAAATGTCATGCATATGGAATGTTATTGACAAAAGAAAGAATCCTGAAGGAAAAAGAGAAGTAATGGAATAATACCAGGCATATTTATATTGGTGAAAGTATGTAATCATTTAATGCTTTCTTAGTGAAAGTGGTTTGCTTAAAGATCATAAATTAGGGTTAATTAGGATATCAACCCAGGTATATCATTTGTTTGGTATTATTATTACAACATTTAAACACTTCAGTGTATAAGAACTTTCATAACAGAGCACTGTTTTAAGGCTAGGATTTTTTTTTATAAATGAAATAAATTTCTTACCCATAAATTGTTACAAAATGTAAAAAGATATTTCCAAAAGCCTTAAAATATGTTTTGCTTAATCAAGATTATACTACTATATTTATACTTAGTATTACTTTCATTTCTTCTATATATGAAAAACTTATTTTTACAACTTAGATCCTCCTTTGGATGGCTTCAAAAAGAGAATAATTAGTTTATTAAATTTCTACTTTATTAAGACTTTCACTTTCTAAACTCTACAAGACATTGCTTTTCACAAAGACTGAGAAAGGCTAAGTAATTAATCCCTGTCTTATATTTCTAAAGTTCTTTTCAAAAACAAGAGTACAAATATTATTAGTTTATTAATATTAATGTAAACTATCTTTCTGCATATATGGATGCTTTGCTTTGATATGCTTTTATATGAACACAGATTATTTTCACGTAAAATTCTAAGATATTAGAAGACCAGAATTATTATGCACCCATAAAAAACTTGACAGTCTCATTCATATCACAGTCTTCTGAAAACAATGTCTTTCAGATGGGAGATGTTACTGTTTTGTTCAAATGGATGTGTGAACTTATCAGAGTCTTGTACATGTAATACAAATTTTATAAAATTATCTCCTATAGAGAAAATGAAAAGATGACACAGTGTTTTTTGCAGGTTGATTATTTGAATGTGATAGATATTCACACCTTAGATTAAAAGCAAATCTTTCAGCTTTACAAGTCATTATTAGGAAAATTACATGATTATTTTTCAGCAGGTTCTTGTTGGAAATTTTCTGTTTACTTGGTTGGCTCTTTCCTTCTGAGATTTCTCACCCTTCGTCATCCTCAGGGCTAGTTCCTGACACACTCTGCAGCACCTTATTCAGCTGCAGCAGGTTGATTATTATTATTATTATTATTATTATTATTATTATTACATCTCCTGAGTGAGAGGAAAGTACCAGAGGACCATGGACCTGTGCTAATGACCATCATTCAAGTGTCCATTGGATCTTTCTATATAGAATCAAAGCTAGAGATACAAAGTGGGATTCTCCAGAGACAAATTATTTGTGGAGGCCAGGCGGATATAAAGGTTGGGCTACAAACCTTGGCCAAAGGGTACCTCAGAGCCACTCACAGTAGGTGGTAGAGGATGACCTTCCTATAGAATTCCATGTTTCAGTCTAAGTTTCATGGTAGAGCTACTGCTTCTCACTAAACTACCTACAAAAAGGGTTGTGTATTTTCTCATACATGGTAGCTACAGAGAAAATGTTAAGCATAAAGGACTTTATATAAATGAGAGACCAGTATAATAGTGGGGGGCTGTTGGGGGAAGGAAGTGAGGAGGGGAATAAAGGAGGCTTGATGAAGAAGATAGTTCAGTTATGCTATGTCTAGATATGGAAGGTGGCACCACTAATCTCACTAACACATATAGGGGTGGGGGGCCCCATGGGGAACATCAAGTGCTATGAGTATGTATATTTTTATCATTTGAACCTACCTATGATGAATATGTATGATATACCAATAAAAGTATCAAAAAAGAAGAAAAAATGTTTATTTATTATTATTTTATTTTATTTTATTTTTTTGGTGGCACTGGGGGTGAAACCCAGAGGCTTCCTACCTCCGGACTATACTCCCAGACCTATTTTATATTTTATTTGGAAACAGGGTCTCAGTAAGTTGCCAAGAACCTCACTAAGTAGCTGAGGCTGGCTTCGAACCTGTGTGATCCTCCTGTCTCAGCCTTCCAAGCGTGGGGGTTTATAAGCATGTGCCACCATGCCCTGCTAGAAAAAGTATTTAAATCTGTTCAAGAACATAGTCATATGCAAAATAAAAAAATAATCTATCTGTTATAAGGGTTTTCTATTTTGAGCTTCACTAAATAAAGAGAAATGCTCACACATGGAGGAGATGTGGACATTTAAGTTTTCCATCTCTATTGTCTCAATTTCTTTTCTTTTATTGGTGTGTTGTAATCATGCATCTTCACAAAGTTCAAGGTGACAGAGGTGTCATGCACACAGTACTTTTCAACCCCTCTCCAAGTTCCCACCCCATTTCTTCTTCCTCCCCACCTTCCCATGCTCAACACAGCCACAGCGATTGGCTTTGATAAGTTTGGGTATATACACCATGTCCATGGACATCGTATACCTCTTCAAGTCTTCCTCACCCCTCCCGCCATCCTCAGTTATATCCCTTCCTTCATCCCACTCGTGTTTCTCCTTCTTTGTGTAGAGTCCCTCCTGTGTCCCAATTTCTTCCTAGCTTTTGCATATGAGGGAAACATAGACTTTCACATTTTGTGATGAACTAATCTCAGCCTCTAGTTCTCCGGTTCTATCCATTTCCCTGCAAATGACATAATTTTATTCTTTATGGATGAACAGAATTCCATTGTGTATTTATTCCATAATTTTATAATTCACTCATTTGTTGATGAGCATCTCTATTGGTTCTTTAGTTTAGTATGGCCTGTATCTCTGTTCTCATAATTTTTAACTCTATCTTCTATTCACATTAATGTAAAGTCCTTTTGCATGCTTAATCACTTTAAGAATTTTTCAGATTATTAGTCTAATTTTATATATTTATAGGTCACATTATGATAATATGTATAAGATGTCTAATGATTATATCTAGGTAGTTAGCATTTTTTCTCCTTAAAAAATTCTTTAAATATGTTGTTAACATATAATAATTGTATTCATGGCATACAGCATGAAATTTCAGTACATGTATGCAATTTTGATGATTAAGTAAAATAAACATTGGCTGATTTATTATTACTTTATGCTTGTTTCTTTTAAGCTCTTCCCTTCTAGTAATTTATAAAATATGTAATAGATTGCTGTGATATATAGTATCCCTGCAGTGCTACAGTGCTATGAAACATAATAACTTTCTTTGTTTTTTTTTTTTTTTTTTTTTTTTTGGTGGTACTGGGGTTCCTGGAAGCCCTTCTACCTCTGGGCTACACTCCCAGACCTAATTTATATTTTTATTTGGAAACAGGGTCTCTTAAGCCAGTTGCAATGGACCAACTTGGCCGGCACTGAAACTGCTGGGACTTAGTTCTTGAGAGATGGGCAAAGAGATTCAGCTGTTTTCTGCAGAGGTTTTTCTGCAGCGATTTCACCCCCTTAATGAAACAAACTCCTTCAAATCCCTGTTCAGGGCACTAAATGTGGGGATTCCTCCCCGGGATTTGGGAGAGAGAAACCTGAAAATGACTGGACACGAACAATTGCCTCCTCTCGTGCAATTGACCAAGTTTATTTTCCAAAACCAAGATTTTATATTCTTCCCCAATGAGATTCCTAGTAAAAAAGTGTAAATACCAAAGAACAATAGTGAAGCATAGAGTGAAGGACATGTAAATCACCAACCATAAACAAGACAAAAGTAAGGCCTGTGATGGCACAGGTCTTTGTGATTAAGATCAGCCCCCTGACCTTGCAGATGAGTCTTAGGGGGCAAATTCCAGAAAGGACAGGAGTCACACCCAGAGTTTTTTGGAGAATTTGGCTTTTAGAATCTCCTTTAACCCTTTCGGAACCTTCCGTTCCTTGGGCTTTGTCCATGTCCTTCTTTGTCTAGTAACTTTTTTGAGCTGGATGGGGACCAAGTTGGACGTCCCAGCTTTCATGCATGTAGTTGGCATGGGGGAATCCATGCTGTGTACGTCTATGACAATCCAGAGGGCTGCGATGGATGTCTGTCAGGTTCTGTCTGCAACACCATTTGATGTCTGAAAACCTCAATCCTATGAAACAACACTCACAGTACAGTTTAGCAGACAGGGCCCAAAAAGCAACATGAAGTTTTTAGATTTAATTGTCAGATGTACTCTCCTCTTGGGCATACATAAGCGGTAGGCTTATTAGAAACCTACTCCTCTTTTAATAATCCATCTTCATCACATACCACAAACCTTTATGCAACTTGCTTTTTAACCTTCTGCTTTTTATCCTGGTCCTTTCTTTCCCATTTGGGACAATCTTAGGATAAACTTTACTTCATACAAAATGCTTTCTTATTCTCACAAGATTTCCTTTCTTTATAACCATCAAAACTTTATACCTGTATACTTAATTTATCTGTCTTTTGTTCTGACATACATATTCCTTAGCCAGGTGGTGCCTCTATTGTAGTTTTTGGGGCTAATGGCCTCAGTTGACTCTTAAGGCTTTTACTATAGGTTAATGATTAGAGTCAAAGGCAAAGAGAGAAACTCGGCATTGTAATTGCTGCAGCCTGAATGCTTGCACAGCACCTAAGCTCTGACTATTACAGCTTGGGCCAAGGCAGGGGAAGTCTAAGGCCCCAGACATAGTGCCAGAAAACTTATCTTCCATGGAATCAGTTTCTCCCACAGTCGTGATTTTACATCACCAGAGCAATTTGTGTGGAAAGTTAATAGAATCATTACCAAAAGAACAATAGCTATGAAAGAACATCTAAGAGCAAGGAGTAGTTTGACCAGGCACCACGACCCCCTCAGGGCTTGCTTTCTTTAAGCATGTGCCACGTCATGCATGCAGGGTCACGCACACCGACTCCAAGGGAGGCCGGCCGTGGCAGCCAGTGCGGCTGGCTTCGAACCTGCACGATCCTCCTGTCTCTGCCTCCCAAGCACGGGGATTATAAGCGGGCACCCCCACGCCCAGCAGAACTTGCTTTTTCTATTTAACTCTGTTTTTAATGCCTGTTCTCCCATCTTCCTCTACACCACTCCCATTCCCCCATCCCAAGCAATCACTAGTGTACATTCTGATTGAGGTTGTTATTGTTTGTTGTTGCTTGCTTTCAAATATGAGATAAAATTGCAGTACATACTTTTTTTTCTGTGTCCAACTTATTTCATTGAATAATGTCCTCCAGTTCCATCCATTTCTCCCACAATTAATAGAGTTATTTATTTAATTGTTTATTTATTTATTTTTGTGGCACTGGTGATTGTATCTAGGGCATTCTAACTCTAAGCTACATATTTATTTATTTATTTATTTATTTATTTATTTATTTATTTATTTAATTTTTGAAACAGACCCTCACTAGGATGCTGAGAATTTTACTACATTGCTGAGGCTTATCCTGAACCTGTCATCCTCCTTTATTAGCAACTTAAATTCTATTATTACAGGCATGTGCCATCATAACCAGCTTGAAACTTATAGAATATGTCTTTTTATGGTTAGATAAATTATATTTCTTTATCCATTCATTCATTTTAGAACAATATAGAGGTTTTTATTTTTACAACAAACTAAAAATTGATCTATCATATGATCTACCTGCCCAACTTCAGGGGATATATTGAAAAAATACTTAGCATACCAAAATAATATAATATCTGCATGCCCGTGTTCACTGATTCACTATTTACAATAGCCAAGATATGGAGTTGAAATAGTTACCTATCCTTATTCTTTTCTACCTGTAAATTAGAAAAATAGTAAATGGATGTAAACATAAAGCAAATTGTTTTTAATTTAATTAAGCAAACTCTAATTTATTCATATTGGATAAGTCACTAAGAAGATACGGTGCCAAAAAGACATGGAAATAAGTAAATAATGAAAGCTGCTTTCAGTAAGGCAGTTATAGTCAACTTTTATGGGAACAATTATATTATCCTTAAATAATTTCACATTGATGAAGTTATCTACCTACAACTATCACATCTCCTTAGTCATAAAAATAACAAAAATGTGTCAACCTTTTGTGACTGTATTCTCAATTGACAAACTGAAAACTCTATCCTTCATCCTGAACAACATTTTTTCTATGATCTTCAAATATTACAATGATTATCCCAATATTATGTAACCCAAAACATGTATTTTAATAAAATTACATATTAACTTTTAAAAAATATTTAAAATATTTAAAGTCTTGGCTCATATTAAAAAAATTAAAAATTTATAGGGACTTCATGATAATAAAGAGTGCAACCAGAGGAATATTGTAAGAAGAGAGAAGAAGGGAGAACTGGATGGGGGAAAGAAAGCTTCAGAAAAGAAACATACTGAGTAATCCTATGCCCACTTTTAAAGCTGTCATCATTAAGTTGACTGGCATGTATGGAAAGTGAGGGGATGGGGTTTCAGGATCAGTTGAGAAGCAACCGCACCAAGAGATGTTGTATACATGTAGGAATTTCTCACTGAAACCTCACTGCAATGTAAAATTTACATTCCACCAACAACATTCTAAAACATTTTTATAAACCAAAAGAAAAAAAAAAAAAAAACAAAGATACATTGATTAGACACAAATGTAGATGGCCCTGAAGATGTTTTACCTTCCTCTCTTTCTGTGTGACTCAGAGAACTGGCTCCATTGACCTTGCCCCGCCTATGTGGTGAATCCCATGAAAGCCCTGTGGAGCAGCCAGGTTCTCCGGAGGAGGAGTTTAGCACATTCTCTTTGTTTCTCTTTTTCCGATGTGGCACCTGAGCCAGGATATCAACTGACAAATATAACTTAGTAAAACAAAGAGCTTCGTAGTCTTTGGTAGGTTAGCCTATCACTAAATATTTAAGGCAGTTGTGGTTTTTACTGACTCAAATATTCTTAGTTTCATGTTTTATAGAGGCAGACATTCCAGATAGGCCCATGTCTGCTTAATCTCATCAATAGAGCATATATACAGACTATATAGGAGCCTATAAAGACTATGTACAGACTATTATAGGAGAATATAGGAAACATTAGCCATGATGTTTTTCTTTGTTTTCCCAATACTGTTGACTTTCATTGTCTAATGCTTGTGGCATATGCGTGTGAACTGTGTACAACAAGTAAAATATATGAGCATAAAAATCCAAAATCATTTTCTTCCTAATGCACATGTAAATTGCTGAGTATTTGTAAATGAAAGCAAAAGTAAAAAGGCCAAACATTAGTGAAAGTATTCACTGAAAGAGGAAAAAAAGTGTGGCTTTTTAAATTAATAGCAAAATTTTCCGTAACGCCTCAGGGCTTTGAAAACGGAAATGTTATTCTTTAAAATTCTTTTCTATTTGCCAATGTTGGAAATATTGGAAGAAGAATTCTAAAACTTCCATTAACTATGGTTAATGCAAATGTATACTTGATGTATTTGTTTATATATTAAATATTTATGAGACTGGCATTTTAGGTTATTTAAAAGATGATCCATCAAAAAGAAATTCTATGACAAAAGGAATAAGTTAAATATGACATGTATGGATATTATGAAGCAAATCCCTATTTGACCAAGTGTATAATGGAGATATGGTGGTCCATTGCAGCAGAATTCATATTCATAAAGGACTTAATATGCATTGTCTTTTGGTGTCAGGTTATTTCTGCAATGATATATATTATAAGGCTGAATAATAATTTGTTTTTAACATATCTCTCCCTTTTTTTCTAAGATACAAATTATATACAAAAATTGTTGCTGACTTTTGGTTTCAGCTCCAATAGATGCAGGGCTAGCAAGGTGTCACTCAGGATTTCAAGAAATGGAAAGCTCAGCAAAAAGAAAAAAAAATTGTTGTTTTTCTTATATCCATCAGATAATTGAAGGTGCAAGGCAAATCACTGCTATGAAATCAGTAGAGACAGGTAAAACTAGAGAGTTACAGCTAAGTCCTGTGTTTCTGGGGTCAAAGATGCTAGAGCCATAAATGGATAGATATCACTTACTAGTAATTTTGACAAATTTCCGGCAGCTGAGTGTAAACTTGTTTAGGAGTCAGAAACTCCTTAGCTGCAGTTTAACAGTTTACCATACTTTGATGAGTTTTATATCCTGGAAATTCACCAAGTTGTCATAGTTAAGATCCAAGAAATATTCCCACATGGGGATACATTTTTAGATGTAACAACGTAGCAAGATTCATGATGAAAATAATAAGTTTGATTTCATTAAAATTACAAAATTCTGGCTGCAATACACAGTGCTACAAGAATGAAAAAGACATGCCATAGAAAGTGAAGTAACACGTATATCTGAAAAGAAAGTTGGATATGAAAATGTGTAAAATTCTAAACCTACCAATAACAAGAAAAGAGAGAGAAACCTCAAAAGTAAGCCTTCCATTAAATAAAAGTTCAGGTCCAAATGGGTTCCCAGCTGAAAATAAAAAGCCAAATATTTCTCAAATTATTCCATGAAATAGAAAGAGATGGAATTCTTCTAAACTCCTTCTATGAAGAAGATATCATCTCAATACCAAAACTGAAAAAAGGACGCTGCTAGAAAAGAAAATTATAGACCAATATCCTTGATGAGCATAGATGCAAAAGTTCTAAGCAAAATACTATTGATACAACTCAAAAACAATATCAAGACAATTGTATACCATGACTAAGCTGGTTTTATTTCAGGGATGCAAAGGTGATTCAGCATACACAAATCAATATGTGTCATTCACCAAATGAAAGTAATTAAGACAAGAATTACATGATCATTTCAACAGATGTTAATACACCATTTGACAAAATTGGACACCCATTCATGTTAAACAACACTGCAGAAAATCAGAATAGAAGAAACTTACTTTAACATCATAAAGGCAACATACAATGAACCCAAAGCCAACATCATCATATTGACAGATGAAAACCTTCAATAATTCCCTTAAAAATCAGGAAAAAGAAAGATAAGGATGCCCACTATTACCACCCCTTTTTGATTCACTATTCAAAACTCTAGCCAGAGCAATAAGTAAAAATGTTGAAGAAATAGAAATAGAAATTAATTAAAATTATTTCTATTTGTAGATGACATGATTCTAAACTTATAAGACCCCCCCCCAAAAAAAAAGACACCCAACCAAAAGACTTCTAGACCTGATTAACAAGATCAGGTAGGTATCTGGATATGAAATCAATCTACACAAAGCAATAGTAATTTTACAAACCAACCATCAATCCACTGGAAAAAAAATCTGAAAAACAATTTCATTCCAAATAACCTCAAAAATAACAAAATATCTAGGAATAAATCTAACAAAATACATGAAAGAACTTTGTGGTAAAAATTACAAAAAAAAAAACTGAAGAAAGAAATCAAAGAAGATATTAGAAAATAGAAAGTGTTCTCTTGCTCTTTGATAGGCAAAATGAATAGGCAAAATGAATATTAAGAAAATGGCCATTCTACCAAAAGTGATCTACAGAGTCAATGAAATTTTCATTAAAATATCAATTTAATTATTGACAGAGCTAACATAGCTAGATAAATTAATTATAAATTTCATATGGAAAACACTTAAATAGACAAAACAATAAAAACCATGCAGGAGGCATCACAATACCTGATTTCAAATTATACTACAAAACTATAGAAATAAAAACAGCATTGTGTTGGAAAAAATAGACAAAGAGACAAAAGAGAAAAGAATATAAGATGCAGAAACAAACCTACACACCTATAGAAAATTGATTCTTAACAAAGATGTCAAAAACATATGCTGGATAAAAGACAGCCTTTCTAACAAATGGTGTTGGGAATACTGGTTTTCATTTTATAGAAAAATGTAATTAAATACCCACCTTTCATCTTGCACAATAATCAACTGAAAATGGAACAAAACCCCGAAAATTAAACTAGAGTGTTTGAAATTACTAGATGAGGGCATAGGTCTAACACTTCAACATATAGGCACAGGTAGACACTTTCTCAATATGAAACTCAAAACCCATATAATTCAAATGAGAATTAATTAATGAGATGAAATTAAATTAAAAAGTTTCTCTTCAACAAGGGAAATCATTGAATCTAAAGAGAGAGTCTACAGAAAGGAAGAATATCTTTGCCAGACCTATTCTCCTGATAGAAGATTAATATCCAGAATATGCACAAAACTTAAAGAACTTAACAAAAAATAAAAAAGCAAATAACCCAATCACAAAATAGGCCATTGAACTAAATAGTCATTTCACAAAAGAATAAATACAAATGGCGGATATATGAAAAAATGTTGAAAATTATTAGCAATCAGGGAGATGTAACCCCAATTAGAATGACCATCATCAAGAAGTCAAACAACAATAAATACTAGTGAGAAAGTAGGGAAATAGCAACACTTGTACATTGTTGGTGGGATTGCAAATTAGTGCAGCCACTACAGAGATCAGTGTGAAGATTCCTCAGAAAAGTAAGAATGGATCCACCAAATGATCCAGCTGTACCACTCTTCGTTGTTTTTTTCAAAGGGATTAAATCAGAATATTATAGTATTATATACATATCCATGTTTATAGCAACATAATTCACAAGAGCCAAATCATGGGACCAACCTAGGTATCCATCAACAGATGACCAGATTACAATATTATGAGATTATACACACCTTAGAATTCCATTCAGCAATAAAAACCTAAATTATGTCATTTCCAGAAAAATGGGTGGACCTGGAAGATATTATGTTACATGAGATTAGCCAGTTATGGAAAGTGAAGTGAATCTATCAAATAACCACTGGTAACTGTTGGGATCCATTAAGACCTTCCCCTAGATTGGTATCTCTGACTCAGCTGACTGTCCTTCACCCAGAGTCAACAAGGTTTGGGGTTATGGAAAGTTCAAAGAGGTCTGAGAGAGGATCAGGTGGTGATTACATGAGGGTACTGATAGGCCTATCTGTAATAATGTGTTTTGTATTGGTCTGTATTGTATTCTGGTGGTGGTAGCACGGGAATGTTGATTGGCCTGTAGCTGTGTATAAATACCTCTGGAAAAACAAACCCATCGGCTGTGGCGGTACAATAAAGATGAGATTGACCCAGAAGCTGCATTGGCCAGGAGTGTTGGTGCAATAGAGAATACTGACCAGGCATAGTCGTCAACCTGTAGGAAATATTGACCCACGAACAGGGGTCGATCAGTAGAGATACTAGGCTGGCAGCTCCCCCATGTTAGAATTTAAAATTCTCCATCCTCACAACTCACTTCAGAACCCGTATGTACTCTTGCCAGCTGGCTCTGGCAGGTGGTGGCCTGTATGGGGAAATTCTCCATGAAGGACACCGCTGAATAAAAAAGATTTTTGGTAGCGGTGAAACATGGGGATTTTGTAATATATTTACTAAATATTTACTAAAGTAAAGCTTTGTGCAAAAGAAACTAAGCCAACATATGAAGAAAGAAACTAAGATAGAAAATGAAGGTGCAAAATGTGTAAATAGTAATATACAATAGGTCAGAAGATTAGTTCCTAACGTAAGAGTTGTAAAAATCCAATGGGTCAAAAAATAAGTTTTTTTGTTTTTTGCATATGTGTTAGAACATATGCTTTGTGTTAAGCTTCCTAAGGAAGAATCTGCTGCTCAGTACCATAGAGATGAGTTGTTTTCTTTAATTCCACCACATCAAGCAGCTATAAATCGGGCTGCAAAAAATGAAGAATGTACTAGGGGATTCAGAGTTTTCCCTGATACTGAAGACCCTGATGGTTAAGAAAGTGTTATTAGATTTCTTAAATGCCAATAAAACTGGGTCAAGGAGGTGTTATTAATTTCTTGAATGCTGACAAAACTGGTCACACATCAGCAGATAGATATTGGCATCCATCCTCCAAAAACAATTTTGCTTTAGTAAAATGGAAAGATCCTTGCACAGGAATTTGGAAAGGTCCTGACCCCGTACTAATATGGGGAAGTGGGCATGTTTGTGTTGTTTCACAGGATGACAATAATGCACAGTGGATACCTGAGCGGCTTGTGCGACATATGGATCAAGCAAGAACAGAAGACTCTCAGATTAATGCTGATGATTGAAAGATAGAAGACTCTCAGATTAATGCTGGTGACTGAAACATGGGCTTATGTTCCAGATCATCCCATACTTCATCCAGCTGTGTGGGAGCAGCAGGAGATGGCTGTATTCAGTAACAACTCACGATTGCTGGGACTTCTTGCTTTGAATTTTGCACCCATTGTGGAAACTTTTGTTTATGCTGGACAAAGAACTGGTAAAAATATCGGGAAGATGGGATGTCTACAGTTGACACCCGTGATATTTTGGACAGAGACAGAGACTGATATTTTGGACAAAGACTGATAGTAAATGTGCTATTGAAGGTTTGGTCTTGTGAGGCCCTGGTTACCCAGGGAAAAAAGATAAAAATGTTAGCCCACTAATAACTTGTTTACTCTGTAAAACTGATTCAACAGGTAAAAATCATTGTGTTAAACAGAGAAAATGTCTTACTGAAATGCCTAACTTACTAATATTCCCAATACCTTTTTTGTTAGAGACTTGGGACATAGTGTGGTCTCAGGACAAAGTGAGAACATTTTTTCAGCAGAAGTGCACAATTTACCTTTGAAGGGTACCCCCACTTAAGAGGCTGGTAGTCAATGACGGGTAAGATTTCCTTGGGACAAGGAAACCTAAGACAGGATATACAGCTTAGCTCTGTATTATCCAAAGACTGATAATCCTTGATACCTGAAGGAAACAACCTAAGACAGGCACAGTCTTCTTTGAATATAGTAAAAAAGGGGGAAATGTTGGGATCCATTAAGGCCTTCCCCTAGATTGGTATCTCTGACTCAGCTGACTGTCCTTCACCCAGAGTCAACAATGTTTGGTGTTATGGAAAGTTCAAAGAGGTCTGAGAGAGGATCAGGTGGTGATGACACAAGGGTACTGATAGATCTATCTGTAATGTATGTGTTTTGTATTGGTCTTTATTGTATTCTGGTGATGGTAGCTCGAGAATGTTGATTGGCCTGTAGCTGTGTATAAATACCTCTGGAAAAAAAAACCCATTGGTGGCGTCAGCACAATAAAGATGAGATTGACCCAGAAGTTGCATTGGCCAGGTGTGTCGGTGCAATAGAGAATACTGACCCAGGCATAGTCGTCGACCCATAGGAAATATTGACCCAGGAACAGGGGTAGACCAGTAGAGATAGTAGGCTGGTGGCTCCCCCACGTTACAATTTAAAATTCTCCTTCCTCACACCTCACTTCAGAACCCATACTCTTGCCGGCTGGCTCCGGTAGGTAACCACAAAATGATTACAGATGAGGTCAGAGCCCTAATTATTAAATAATTTCACTTTTGAATATTTCTACCTTGCCTAACATCTGAGCTTTTAGGGTTGGGGGATTATGTATATAAACCATAACAATGTGTTTCAAGTTAGGTTGTAAATATAGTATTGATTGTTATAGTTAGAATGTTCCATGAAGATCTCATGTATTAAAGTTCAGAATTGATGTAATTAAGACAAGAGTGTAATAATTTTGTCAGTGGATGACTGGATTTACTGGGTAGTGAGCTAGAATGTAAGAGCGGAAATTGGCCTCTTGTTAAGAAGCACCAGGAAAGTAAAATCTACAGTCCTATTACAACTGCTCAGGACTGAATTTTGACAACTACCAGCAACTTTGAAGAAGACACTAAGCTTCACATTTGATTACATTATTGGAGTTTAGCCTGGTGTAACCCTGTGCAGGAAATTGTTATGTTGTGCTAGGACTTTGAACCTATAGGAAAAATTGAAATAAATATATATTATATGTTTGATGTATAATAATTTTCTATGTTGTGATATAGCAAGAAAAAATGAAAATAGAAGCCACAAACTGACTCTGATTAAAATGTTAAATTATTTTTTAGTGAATGTAAACAACAAGCATGAATCCATGAGGACTCTCAGTAGAGATGGAAACTAGAAAGAGAATTAAATGTAAATATGAAGAAAAAAATCAGGAAATATAAATTAAGACAACCTTTAAAATAATCTTTAGCATAGCTAATAAATGAAAACACATAAACAACAGTAACAACAATAATAGCAAAACAGGCACATTGAACTTGGAGATAGGACAATTATCCAAAACAAAACACAATGACTTAGTGTCTAGTGAGGCTTACTTTCTTTTTTATATACAGCTGTCTTCTAATTATAAGCTCACATGAATGAAGCAGGTGCAGGAGCTTCCTGAGTCCTCTGCCTTCAGAATATATTACCTTCGCACCTCCCAAATCCCTACCTACAAATACCATCATATTGAGGACTGTGTTTAGACATAAATTTTGGAGGTATACAAATAAATAGACCTTTAGCACATATTTGAAGAAAAAAAATCTTCAAGGTAAATGGAGAAAAATAAATATTATGTGATAGCATATCCGTTTTCTATTGCTGCATAACAAATCACAACTACTGTAGTTATTTACCACAGTACATAATTAGCATTACACTCTGAAGTCTGAAACATTTTTCTGGTGTTCAGGGTCTATATTTTTATTGTGCATTGTAATTATACACCATACTAAGGGTATGAAGTGATAGGAATATACATGTATACAACATATAGAATATTCTCCTTCAGAATTCACCCTTTCCCTCCTCTTCCCTGTATATGTCTTTGAGATTGGCATTGGAACTTTATCATATATACATAGCATTTGTATTTTTATACTTGTATTGGTGCATTATAGTCTCACATTATAATGTAGCTCACAGTGATAGTGACATACATGCACACAGCACTTGGTGAGCTCCCCTGTGCCTTTCCTCCTCCTTCCCCATTCAAAATATTAAAGTTGGCATTAGTATTCTCACATATATACATAATATACCTGGAAGTTTTCCTTTATTATTCTTTGAACTTAGTTAACTACAGATGTTCATTCATTTGAAGCTTGAAATTCTTTTTTCAACCTAAACAATTCAAAACTTTCAAATGTATTTGTGGTCTGTTACATCTTTATCTACTTCTGCGTAACACTTTCTGTATAGAAGATCTGTAATAATTTGATATTTTGCCATGATACTATTATAAATGCTTGCCAACATGAGTAAAATTTTATTTTTCGTTGTTAGATCTCAATTATTCACTTCTTTTAAATAAGAAATATTAGGTACTTAAAAATCACAAAATCGAATAATTATCATGTTTCCTTATGTAATTTCTCCATAAAACTGTAAGCAATATTCACATTTTTGCCTACTGTCTTTGGCATTTGACTTTTATGATTTAAAAATACTAAGGTGATACATTATTTTCTTCCCCCTTTTATTTTTTCTTCATATCTCCAAGTAGTTTTTAGCTTATAACTTCTGGTAGAGAATGGCATAAGAAATTTTTTTTACCTGTAACAAAATGGTTGATTTATTTTAGCTGGAGCAAAGATGATTGGCAGTGTTGAGATCTAGTCTTCAATCACTTTATTTGACATGGTTCAATAGACAGGTTCATCTCCATTCTTTATCATCAACAGTAAATATTGATAAGCATAATATTGGACAGGTAGAGATTTAATTTCAGCTGAAGCTTTTCAGGCACATGTGAAACACATATAAAAAATATTTGAAAATGTGCCCAGAGATCATGTTGAGTTTTTTGTGGAAACATAGAAATCACTAGTCATTTTATTCTCTGAAAAAGAAAATCTTACAACTTATCCACCCAACATGGTTTCTACCACTCTGCTCACATATTCTGAAAAAAAAAATGTGATGAACAAAAGAAGAAAAATCAAATTTCTCATGATATCTCAAAATATCTCTAGGTTTTTATGTGGCCACATTTCTGAAACCATTCTTTCTAAAATATTTGTATTTTTGCAGCTTTTTGGTTAACTCTCAACACATATTTTTGAATATTGAAAAATTATCCATATCTTTTTATTTATGTACTTAATCTATCCAATTTCTTGTTATCTGAGAGTAGTGTCCATAATTTCTAGAACAATGTTAATAGCAGTGGCATTAGATAACCATATAAGGCAACATATATTTTCTTGTGTGATAAATGACAAAATCCATGTCTATTTCATTCAGCTGAAGATTGTCTCTGTTTTTAAATTATTCCAAGCTCATTATTAAAAATATAGCTTTAGAGTTGTTTAAATTGGTCTCCTGGCAGGAAGGACAATCACAATAAAAAGGCTGTAGGAAAATTTTTAAAACTAGATTCTACTATCACTGTTGTGTCAATTTCATCCACATTTCATTAATCAGAACACATTCCATGGCCAAGTGCATAGGAAGAGGCCTTGTAGGGAGAGGGAACAGATACTTTGACAATCATGCAATGCATTTTTATCCTTAATAATATTTCTGTGAATATCTCAATATTAACGGGGAGGATGGCTTCTAGTTTTATTCATAATCACATACACCTATATTTATGTATGTAGAATAAATATAAAATATAGATATAAAAATGGAAATTTATATTATGTATATGATTTAAAAGAATATCCCATTTTTATGAATTTTGAGCATTTTTAACCTAGATAATGAGTTTCTCTTTTACTCAAGATCCAGTGATAAAATCAGGAATTATTTTTTATTTATTATTATTTTCTTTCACATCATCTAAATTTTACTACATATAAAAACTACATTAATATATTTCCTAATATTAAACCACCCACATTTTTAGATTTACTTTTCATTCCATGTTCTCTGTCAATTCTGTTATTTATATATTATTGCATTATTTCTACAAATAAATTGTTTTGACTATTTTATGGATGTAGGTGACACTGAATTGCATTTGAAAGCATTGTATTTTCTTATATATTATGTAACAGATTTTATTATTAATTTCATGCTGACTTGCTAAGGATTTGGGAAACATTCATAGGACAGTTTTAACTAATAAAATATTATAAAGTAGTCACTTTAAATAACAGATGTCTCTATCTCAGAGTAGTGGATGCAAGGAAGTTCAAGGTGAAAATGCTAACTGTTTTTGTTCAGGGTACTCTTCCTATCTGGTAGACTACTGTCCTGTTTCTGCATCCTACAATAAAGCACAGAAAGAGAAAGAAAAAAGAAAGAGAGTAAACTCTCTGTTCTGTATTTAATCGGGGTACTAATCACATCATAAAGACACCACCTTGCCTTTATTACTTCCAAAATCCCTCACTTCTATTACCATCTCATCGGGGGTAGGTCTTTAATATATGGATGTTAGAGATATAAAAATATTAATTCCACAACACATTGCTGCTTTTGTCCATATTCATCTTTAGTGTTGATTGTTAAATCTTCCTTGGTTAATTTTGATATTTTGGAGAAATATTCCAAAGATATTTTATTCTCTAGTTAATCTCTCAATACCAAACACTCAAAAATGTTAACAGTTTATTAATAATCGTATCCCACACTATTGATGTTTAGTATTGTAAATACAAAGAAATTAGATCATAATATTTAAAAAACATGGAATTTGTGAAATATATGTAATGACATTATGAATGCATCTTTAATAGTCAGGTTAGAATATGAAAATGGGTTTCATGTGCAAATAAAACTGAAGCTACATGTTTGTTCCCAAATCACTAAATACTAGAAGTTAGATTTATAAGTCTGTAGTCCGAGATTGAACTGTTTATTTACCATATATCAAGAAAACAAATGTTATCCTCAGTTCTCATGTCAGCAGGTCATTGATGGCATACTACATTTGTCTAACAGCAGAGAATTAACTATTAATAGCATCTTAACTCAATTTAGCACTTCTGTGCATGTTTAAATGTCTAAACCAATGCTTTTTCATATAACATTTTCTGATGTTGGAAATGTTTTTTAATCAGTGCTATAAAATTCATTAGTTACTATCCATGTATAGCTTTTGAGAACTTGAAATATAGCTAGTATTCATTTTATTTTACTATGATGAATTGAACTGAAATCATCACAAGTAGCTATTGTCTACCACATTAAAGGAAGAGTCTCTAGGCCAAAATGACTCATATATAAATAGACAAAAATTCATAGAATCTCCAAATTACTCACATATTTTCTTCTCTATTTTTAAGCAAAAATTCAGCATTTAATGATGGATAGGAAAGACAGAATAGCTTCTACTCAAGAGAGAGGTCCTTAAAGGGGCACCCCCCTCCATGTAACCCAAAGTTTTGGACTATCACTGATCTTTTTTATTCTACAATAATTCAAATTAAAATAAGCCAAAAAGTAACATAATGCTAAATGGTGTTGTAGGAATGTAAACATTTTCTTGAAATTCTCATCAGTGATTCAATAAAGAATATTTTGTTTTTAGTAAAATCTTTATATCATGATTTCACTGTCTGTAGGGTGGTGATAACCAGAAAGACCTATTTCAAATAGTTTTGAATTAGCCAGCTGAAGCACTGAGTACCTCATACCATACCATGCTTTACAAAGCATGAAGTCATGATAATGAGCTGGTCCAGTGCATGAACACAGAGGTCAAAGCAGGCTGGGTTCACTGATAGCCCTGCCACTTAATAATTATGTTATACTGAACACACCATTTGACTGCTCTGAGTTTCAGATTCATTACCTGTAAAAGTTCAGTAATGAAGCTTAACTTCAAAGATATCTGTGCAGATCAAGTAAGACAATGTTGATAAAGCCCTTGGCACAGAGTGCAGGGAGGTTGCCCAAAGGTAAAGTCTCAAAGGAGTAACTGTGTTCATGTTTTCATTGTTGTAGCAGGATTATAATATAAATTCAGATGGCTCCTCCAAAGATTTTGTTAAAGTTCCTATTTCTAAGTTAAAAGACATGTGAATTAAAAGCAATTTTATCTGAATCTGCTTTGCTTTAATGAGCCAAACTATGCAATTACAAAACACAAAAACAGTGGGGTATCAGAATTGGATGACTTCTGGCTGCATTTATGCAATCAGGCAGTATATTCTACAGTTCCGGGTCTCCCTGGGGCACTATATGTAAAGAACACAGTGTGTTGATCCTATAAAATTATGATTAGTAGCCTGACATCACAGTCATTTTTGTAGGCTGCTTTTTGTCCAAATTTGCCTTGGCCAGGGTCCTAAAAAATAAAATATGGATGAACTTTCTAATGACAATTAATTGAGAGGCTGGCTAAGACATTTGGGATAATTTTTGGATTACAGCGAACAGAAACATCTTCATATGAATTTAACTTTTAGTTTCTGTAAAAAAAAAAATACATAGGGAAATAAAATAGCCCCATATTTTCTCACTTGAAATAGTGTTAATCGCTATTTAGCCAGGCATGAAACACAGTGGTGTTTTACAGGCTCTTGAAAGTTATTGAGGTAAAACAATGTGTGATGGGGTGTGTCCATACAGCGCCTAACGAGATGCAGCCTCCCTCGGCCTGAGCGGCCTGCAGGCTAAGGCAAAGTTTTAGGTAAAGTTTAAGAACTTACGCAGTAAAATGATTCAGCAGAAAAGGGGCTAAGATGGTGCCTGGAGGAAACTACGAAGGCGTGGTTTCCCCATTCATCATGGGTGGGGAGACTGAGCAGTTTTTTCTCTTTTTCCCTTTAAAGGAGCTTCCGCACACATGAATGGCTCATGTACTGGCCTGGGATTGGCTGTAAACTACGTGCTAGTGATCTTTATTCTGATAGGCTAGGCTATTTCCCATTGGAATTCCCCTCATGGTTTGGTGCTATATATATGATTGCTTGGAGAGAAATAAATGAGATCTTGTCTGACTTGACTCCCGGCTCGTGGGTGTGTGTGTTCAAGTTGTCAGTACTCATCATCCTGACAAGCCCCGCTGCTGTTGGGCTGGATCCTGACAAATGTGTCTCTAGAATATCTCTACAGGAGAAGGCTGTTGTCTTTGTTAGTGTTTCCAAAACTAAGTTGATTTATCTTCTAGTCTCATCAACGTTCTCAGTACACTTCTTTTCTTAAACGTTAATGAGTAATGACTTCAACTAATTTCCTTTTCTCCACTCCTACATCATTGAATGGTCACTTTGTTCTCTATTGAGATATAAATCCTCTTGTGATATAATTTTTAATAGCTACTTTGTACTTTTTAAATCATATCTACACAAGAAAATGATTAGGCCACCTATGAACTACAGATCAGCTTCTTGGTAATATCACACCCAATATTCGCTCACTCAGCTACGGTTGGGCTGGTAGGGTTCCATGCTACAAAAAGCAACTTATAAATCCAGAGACCTCCAGTGTAATACAGTTAGCAATCACTGCCTTTGACCTTTAAGTTCTAAATAACTTTGTTGTTCTTTATTAAAAAGATAATGTATGACAGTTTATATAGTTTGCTTAGACACTCATCCATACATTTTTTTCCTTACAAAGTAAATATTTTTTTTAATTTTTTGATTTTTGTTTTTAATTTGAATCTTGTTCTTCTTTATGGCTGAGTAAAATTTCATTATGTGTATGTAGCAGAGTTTCTTTATTCATCCATGGGTTTGATGGCCATCTGGATTGTTTCCTGGAGAAAATTATGTTAAATGAAATCAGTCAAGCACAGAAAGAGAAGGGACTTGTTTTCTCTAATATGCCCAAACCAGAGAGTATTAGGGATACCAGAGGGACTCCAGACAATGGAGGAGAAGCCTCATCAAAGCTAGAATGGAAGGAAAGGAAAGGAAGAAGGCTGAGGTTGATTAATGAAGGAACTACATCCAAATTTGTGTAAAAATATAAATATAGTATGGTTAACCTGGACAGTCAGTGTTGGGAACGGGAAGGGGAAATGGGGGGGGATGGTGCCAAGCATAGTCTGAATGTATGCCATTTTCAATATGTTCCACATAAAAATAAAAATAATAAAAATATTATATTGAAATATGTGTCTTCAGTAATCTACAATAGTAAGTGAAAAATACATACTCAAATATGTCACTTATGAAGCCCGGCATGAGGACACACACCTGTAAACCCAAGTACTTGGGAGGCTGAGACAGAAGGATCATATGTTTGAGGCCAGCCTCAGCAAATAATGAGATTCTCATCAACCTAGTGAGAACCTGTTTCAAAATAAAAATAAAAATGAGCCTGGGGCTATAGCTTAGATATAGAATGCCCCTGAGTTTAATCACTAGTACCATACACATACACATACACATACACATACACATACATAAAGAAATTTTGGCAATTCAACACTTACATTATAATGCATAAATTATATCTATATTATATTAATAAATGCTGGGCAGCAGTAAGGTGTGCATTACACACATAATAGTATATATACATATTATAGTTCAAACTTGAATGTCCCTAAAGACCTCTGGATTGAAGGCTTGGCTTTTAGCCAGGACACTTTTGGGAGGTGATGATGTACCTTGAGATCTTAGAGCCTCATAGAAGAAGGACATCAAATAACTGACTTTGAATGCAATTTGGGCATATCAGCCTAATTTCTTCCTCTTTCTTTGCTTCCTGACTACCATGAGATGTTCATCTTCTTCCATCACGGGCTCCCCACTATTCTGTTCTGTCTCACCACTGTCCAACACAACAACATTAATTATGAACTGGCATCTTCCAATTTGTGAGACAAAACACACATTTTCTTATTTTAAATTGATCTATCCGAGGTAATAGAAAGCTAACATAAAATGATATACACATATACATACTAGTTTTATCCATATTCTTTTGTTGAATCATCTCTCTCAATATCACGAACCCATATATATATATATGTATATATTATTTATGTACAACATCTTTGATATTGTCTTCTGTTCTTTATTTTTACCTTCTTACTTTTACCTTCAAATTTTATCAAATTTTATCATTATCTTGATTCATTTTCACATTTTCTGCTTTTTTTGTCAACTCCATTCTGATATTAAACCTGTTACTAAATTTGTTTGATGGATTTTCAATATTATGTTTCTTTTTTATAACTTTATTTCTCTGCTAATAGTTTCCATATTTTTGTTACATTCATATTTCACTTGATGACATGGAGATGAGCTGTAGTAGCTGTTTAAAATTCTTACTAGTTTCAACATTATTATCAGATGACCTAGAGAGAGAAAACTACTTCACTTAAAATATAGAAATACATGGTATGCAATGGAAAAGGTATCTCAGACCAAGAACCAAGAGGAAAAATAGAGGCATAGTGAGTCCTTTCCAGGCAGTAGCATTAAACCAATGTGCACCTAACTAGATTTCATAAGAACCAGATATTTATGTGTTCCTCTCTTTAATATTTCCCCTTCCTTCCTTCCCTCCCTCCCTCCTTCCTTCCTTCCTTCCTTCCTTCCTTCCTTCCTTCCTTCCTTCCTTCCTCGTCCTGGGGATTGAACCCAGGGGTGTTCTACCTCTAAGATACATCCTCAGCTTTTTTTTTATTTTTGAAACAGTCTCGCTAAGTTGCTGAGAGCCTAGTTAAGTTGCTGAAGATGGTCTGGAACCTTAGATCACCCTTTCTCTGCATTCCAAGTATTATAATTACAGATTCACCCCCACATCTTGTTTTTTAAACTCTCTTTAAAGGCAGATCTAAAAAGACTTTACATGCCTGATTCACATTTGTATGTTGGGTATGTGTAGAACATTTAACATGTCTCTCCTATCCGGGCTTTCAGATAGAGAGGGACTATATTCAAGAGTCTGTGCTTAAGGTATTATACTCAAGCATCTTCATATAATTTCAGATGTGATCAAATTGGTTCACAAACCTTAACCTGATGCCCTCCATAATTAGATGAGAATTTGATGAGATCTTGAGAAAATGATTTTATTTTGTTTGTGATGAACTGAAAATTGCATCGGCCAAAGGATAAACTATGCAGGAATGTATTTTATAACAAATCTCATAGTAGTATGTTTAGTCTCTCTGTAGTAATAGGTAAAGTCCACATTCCCTTCCCTTGATACTGATAGTGATTGCGTGACTATTTTAATGACGAGGTGACACAATGAATACTATATGATTTCCAAATCTAAGTTACAGAAAAGATATGATTTCTGTCTCGTTTTCTTTTTTCAAAAGCCTGAGCTTTGTAAACAAACCACCATGTGTGAAGAAGCCCGATCCATATGCAAAGGCTAAGGTCAAGGTTGAAACTGATAATCACATCTAACAGTTCAAGCCCTGTCTTATCAACTGCAAGTCAGTCAGTCTTAGCAATAATCTAACCCAAATATGTTAGGAATTAATCCCACTAAGTCCACCAAACACTGTAGATTTTTTAAAACATCCAAGTTATAAATTTATGCATTATTTATTCATTATTACTGGAAAAGAGTTACATTTCATGAAATAACATAAAGAATAGAAGATCAGCATGAGCTTTTCCATAAGAAAAATTTGTATATGGATTATGTTTAGAAGAAATTTTAAAACAACTTATATTAAATAAAATTAAGTTGTTTATATTATTACTGTTCAGATTAATAAGGAATTATGATAAAATTTTAGACTATGAAAATATAATTTGAATTACTCATTGTCATTCAGGATTTGAGAATGAGATTCTGAGTTAAAAATTAGAATTATGTACTAAGTTCTGTGTCCTGATTTAATAATATGTAGTTTGATACTAGGGAAGTTAATTAATTTTTTTAACACTACTTTCCTTATCAACAAATACCATGTCCTTTAATTCCATTACTCATTACATGTGGTAAATTAATGACCCACACAGAGTCAATTAACCTGATGCATCTTTTCAGTCTGACATATATTCAATGATTAATAAAATATGAATTGAGTCATAATGACTTCTATTTTCAAAATAAAATTAAACTATATATGTATAATTTTTCCTTAGTACTGTTTCTGTTATATAGATCGAGATAAAATTAAGGTTACCATCCAACTTTTGAACAAGTATTTATTTGGAAGTTATACCTATGACAACATGCGTATTATTTTATTTCCCCACTTGACTATTTACGGACAGCCTGAAACAGAATTCGGAAATTGAACAGTTCTTGTTAAAATATGTTGTTGGACAAGAAAACACTTCATTCTACTTTTTTTTGTATCAGAATCTATGCTAATAAAATATTGTTTTAAAGAATTTTCAAATAAAGATTAAATATTTTCAAGGTACAGTTTGCAAAAAACAAAACAAAGCTACACCTTGCTCTGCTTGCTCTTTCTATAACCTAAATTATAACTCATTTTCTCAAGTTAAAAAGTCCTGTATTACACATCTCCCCTACCCATGACACCTTCCAGCTTTTAAAAGAAATTAACGATTTATTATAGCAATTTAGTAAAAGTACTACTGCTTCCTGTCAGAATTTACTGGCATCTCTGTTCACAAACTGAACATAAAATAAGTCAATGTGACCCTTAGCTGTATCCTTGATACAGGACATTGATTGCACATTTTCTTCTTTCTGATTTTATGTGTATGTCGGTAGGTCAGATAAACCCAGAACATCTCTAAATTTCTGTGATGAAATCCTCATATTTAAAGAAAACTAATTTCTAGTAGTACAATTAAAGTTAGAAATAAAACAGAAAAGTAGAATGGAGACAATTCATACAGCCTTGTGAGAAGCAACAAATATTAACTTATATTTGATGAGCAAAACTAGCTTTAATTTAATGATTTTTAATCATACAGGTTACATAAACCTAATATCAAGTTGGCTTCCTTCACTGTGGCATGGTGGCACACACTTGTAATCTCAGTACTTGGGAGTCTGAGACCTGATGATTACAGGGTCACAACCAACCTCAGCAATTTAGCGAGGCTCTCCATAATTTAGTGAGAATAAGTTTTATTTTTATTTTATTATATTATTTTACTTTATTTTATTTTACTTTTTGCGGTATTGGAGATGGAACCCAGGGGCACCCTACCTCTGAGCTACACCCCCAGCCCTATTTTTTATTCTTTATTTTGAAACAGGGTCTCACTGAATTGCAAAGGACCTCACTAAGTTGCTGAGGCTGTCCAGGTACCGCCATCCTCCTGTCTCAGCCTCCCAAGTGCTGGGATTACAAGTGTGCACCGCCATGCCTGGCTGAAACTTTTAAAATAAAAAATAAAATAGGTCTGGGGGTGTAGTTCAGAGATAGAATGTCCCTGAGTTCAGTCTTCAGTGCCACACACACACAAAATTGGCTTTCCCAAAGAAAAAGTAAGATGTACTATTATTCTCTAATGTGCTTCATATCTTTCTAGCTGAGTTCTCTATGAATAATAATAGTGTTTTTTTTTCACATGCCGAGATGTGATCCCAATAGGAAATAACAACTGAAGCCAGTGATACCTTAATAGCTTGTTATAGCACTCTAAATGAAAGCTGTTTTCAAAATAATATTAACATCTGTGCCTCACACAATTGTGCCATCGTCTCTGTGATCCTATAAAATTTAGAAAGCCCACAAGGATGCTTTTATATTTGCCTCCCTGCTTAATAGGCTCGTCTGCACTAACATCAATGGACTTTCAATGAAATCTTTATATCATGAAGTTTATGTTCTTGATAAAATATTGTGGCAGATGAAACTTACTTGATATTAAGGAAAGCAAAGGTTTTGAAGTTATGAGGAAGTTATCTTAGCCTTTCATCCCTCAATTTTGAAGTAAAACTTTTACATGCAATGCAATATATATCTGAAATAAAAAAATAAATGTAAGCATAATGATTTTATTGTATTATATTTATGTTTGTTTTATCATTTTATCTGTGTACTGTAATTATGAATCATACTGAGATTCAAAGTCATACAAGCAAACAGGCACATGATTTTTAATATTTTATTTACTAGTCTGTAAAAAGGAAGAAGCCCAAACTACTACACAACATATTTAATTACAAATATAATAAAAGTGATAGCTTGTCTTAGAAAAGCATTTATATTACATGCACATATGTAACCACATACATATAATGTAAGTATAGACATATAAAACATAAATAGTTATATATGTGCATATCCATATGTCTTTGGTGGTATTTGTTTAGAAATTTACAGCCTAAAAACTTATATTTCATTTAAATTTTTAAATTATTTTAGTCAGGCATGGCGATGCACACCTGTAATCCCAGTACTCCTGAGACTAAGACAAGAGGATCTCAGGTTCTGGATCAGCCTCAGCAAATTAGGGAGGCCTTTCTTTAAACTAAAAATAAAATAGGGCTGGAGGGATAGCTTAGATGTATAGTGTCCCTAGTCACATTCTCCAGTACCAAAAAAAAATTAACAACAAATTTTCAACTTAAGAAATGAAAATACAAATATACATACACAGAATAAAGTTTAAATCAATCATTCTGTTTGAGATTAGTTGGATTATTATATTTATTATTTTTTAACTGAGGTTTTAATTCTTTTTTTTTGTGTGTGTGGTACTGGGGTTCTGGAAACCCTTATACCTGTGGGATACACTCCCAGACCCATTTTACATTTTTATTTGGAAACGGGGTCTCTTAAGCTAGCGAGGCTGGCTTTGAACCTGCGCGATCCTCCTGTCTTTGCCTCCAAAGTGCGGGGATTGTTAAGTGTGCGCCACCAAGCCTGGCAGGTTTTAATTCTTATTTAAGAAAACTTGCTAATTGGGTGATGTGTGCATGTTTGTCTACACAAGTCTTTTATCCCATTAAGATGTATGACTACAATGCACCAATAAAAAAATAAAAGAACACTTGCGTACGTATAATAGAGGGGCCATTTCATTAGTCCTGGAGTCCTGGACCACTTTAAACCATCATGAGGATTTGATTCTTCCCACTAATGTCTTTGTGACTTTTTTTCAACTACATAAAGTCCCCCAAAAGTGACCATATCAGGTTTATTTTTTATGATGTTCTTTTAGTCTCACATATTTAATACAGGTATTAAAAGTTACCTTAGTTTTTAAGATTTTTTTATGTTCTTCTTTTATTAATATTCCTATAGAATAGGTTTTAGCTATATACTTCTGTTGCATGTAAAAGAATAAGCTTCCCTGTTTTTAATCTAAATTACCATGATCACTCTTCTTTAAGCATTATTATTATTATTATTATTATTATTATTATTATTATTATGGTATTAGGGATGAGGTCAGAGCTTCACATATTCTAGACAAGCAGTTTATATCTCTAGCCTCAAACAATGTTTTTTAAATTAAAAGTTTATCCTATTTTAGATAAACTAAATCTATTTTCACTATAGCTACGTTTTCTTTAAGTAAATAATTAAATGATTTATCTGTGTAAATACTTATCTATAAAATGCTATATGTTTAGAAGAAGAAATTGAAAAAATCCCCATATTTTTACCTTAACAATACAGACTCTAGGTCCATATGATGTTAACATGTCACCCAACTTTAAGAAAATATCCATTGCACATTAGTTTAATATTCCAAACATACACAGTCATAAAAGTAAGTGAATAGGCAATGTTCTATTCACCAAATAAAATATCACATAGATCAATCAAAATAATAAATAACAGTAATATAGAAAAATACTCATGAATCTTACTAACATTATAGTAAATGAAAATATATAATTCTCAAAGAATTATATATAGTCTAACTTTTCATAAAGTTTAGAGTACTCTTGTATGTAAAACAAATAAAGCTGTATAAATACAGCAGGTAAATATATAAAACTAATTAGGACATACTTTATAGAATTCAATCCAAATAGAAGAAATAATATGAAAAAGATATGTAAGTATCTGTTGGTGGGGGGGGACACCAATGCCTAGATAAGAGTTTTTAATAAAGAATTTAGATTTTGTTATAGAAGTAATTGCTTACCTTTTAACCAAGAGACGGTAACACCAGAAGAAGGAAATACTACCTATTTGTAAGATAAACATAACTTTCCCCGATAAAGTATACAACTTAAAATGAATTTTTTTAGTTTTTATTTTGACATCTGGTGTCTAAAAACGTTTTCATACACAAAACAGAATTCATAGCCAATCCTGCTTACCTCAGACCTAAGAAATCAATTCTACCAATCCAGAAACCTTGTCTTAGGTTTACACTGAAATAACACATTATCAGATACTGTGTGGCTGATGAACAACAGATTTATTTTCCACAGTTATGGAAGCCAAACAGTACATGATCAAGGCACAAACAAATTTAGTGACTGGCGAGAGCCTATTTCTTGGCCCATTGATGTCCTTTTCTGTGTCCTCACCTTGCAGGAATGGGGAAGAAATTCTCTGTGGCAATAATTTAATTCATGAGGATTCCATCAAAGCAGTTCCCAAAGTCCCATCTCTAAATACCATTATGTCATGGATTAGAATTTTATCACATGAGTGTTGGGGGCACAGGCATTTAATCCTTAGCAAACCTTACTATTAACACAATCTCAAAATTCCTTTTAACTCTACTCTTTCATGTTGTACCCGAAGCCCATTATCAAATACTCCTTGTAACTGTCAATGTGTCTTCTTAGATAATTGCAATAACCTTAGTATGTATTCTCCCACTATGTCTTATCTTCACATAATCTAATTTCAATAAAGTAGTCAGTGTTTCTAGAAAAGCATTTTAGAATATGACTTCTGTGCTTAGAACTCTAGATAGATATACGATCTTTTCATTATCTGGCCCATCAGCTGGCCTCTGCATTTTTCAATCTCTCTCAGACCTCGGTTCCTCCAAATTGTCTGCCACACTATTCCAGTCACAAGGACTGAACTCATCAAAACAAGCTATTCTCAAGGTACTTAAACTCACTATTTCCTCTGCTACTAACTCTCTTTCTTCAAATATCTGTGGCTTCTTCCATGGTGTCAATTAATTCAAATATCACCTTTTAAGAAAAGTCTTTCTGAACCACCCCACAAAAATTAATCACAGTGGATTCCTCAATTATTTACATTAGCAAGTTTGACTCTGCTTTTAACATTTGATACATTGATCTCCTGAATTTGTTTTGTAAATCACCACTCTATAAAAGCACAAGCTTTATTTTATATCAATTCTACTTGTAGTGCCTGAAAAAAATTAGGATATTGTAGCTTTTGAATGATTACTTATAGAAAAAGTAATGAATAATTTAAAATAAGTTATTTAGAAAATTAGATAGTATACTAACTCAGAAAATGATAATATTTCTTATGTAGAAAGTTATTTTAGTCTCATCTGAAATTAGTTTTGGATATGTGATTTATTGTTAAATATAGATCTTTATATAATTTTGTTTGTATGAAAATATTTGCTTCTAATATGCACTTTTTTGTATGTAAACAGATTGCTCTTATTGCCATAAGAAAATCTGATCCTCTTAAGAACATGAGCCTGAATTTTAGTTAACTTTTTAACACATGAGTCATAATAAAATATGTCCTATATATTCTTGTTTAATACATAAACAAACACATTGTCAGAAGCAAGGTGCTCTTTACTCTGCTATGGTCACACCATCTTTCTACTTAACCCTTAGATTATCTAAAGCAAACTGACTTTTAAGTTTGGCATTACTCTAGCTAATAGAGTTCTATTACTGTAACAAAATAATTGCAGGGAACATTTAAACATATACGTTTCCGTTATTTCTTCCAGAAATCCAATGTAGATAGCTAGATGAAGAAAATATTCAAAATCAATCAAACTTTGTATTATTATCATGGTCTTTGGTTAAACTACCAAAGCAAGGTTAAAAACAAAATCACTATTAATAGCACAATGCTCAAGCATTGGAATATTAAATCAGAAGAATTGATCAAAAAAGAGGGGAGCAACAGAAAGAGTCCCCTTATCTAGGGAAAGAAGTCAAGGCACACTCAGGACAGCCCACTTATCCTCACAATTGGGTGGAACCAAGATGGTTTATAAATAACAGTTCATATAAAATTGTAATTGTAGAATCAATTTTAATGGTCTTTAGTTTTAAAAGGTGGAACTGGATTTAGTACTAGCATATTTTGTAATCAAGTTGAACTTTCAATTTAATTTTTTATCTATGCAATTATTAAAGTTATTCTAGGGACTACAGTGAAGATAAAAATAAGGTCCAATTCGAATCTAAATACAACCATATTTTTACCCCATAGAAGGAAAAGGCAAAATGAAGACATAGTTTACTCAAATATCTGACAAATGTCAAATTTAGCACCAATTTTTTCTTTATGAAATGGTGGTTTTAGTGGAACAGAAATAGCTTAAGGAATCAAAGGGGGACAAACATGTGTCTTTTTTTTTCACTAAAGGCTTTAGCAATAAATTTCTTTTTGGAATAATTTGACTCATTAATTATTCACTATCCCAATCATGCAAAATAGGTTCTCATAGCATAAAAATGGGGAAAAATCTAAGTTCCTGATACATAGATATGAAGCATTTTCTAAACATTTTCTGCCTAAATTAACCAACCAACATAAGATATCCCAGATAATGAGGTTACATATTTTTAAAGAATAACGTTTACGTCTTTTATTTTGCTTCTCAATGCTATGTTATGGCGGAAACCTAAGTTCAAAGGATAGATAAAACAATGTGTCAAATTTCTCACCACATTTCTATAAAAAACAGCCAAATAAAGAAAAAAAATAAAATTTTGATTCCGTGCATTACATCTGCCAAGTAGATAATAAAAATGAGATGCAGCATTTGTTATTTTCCTAAGAAATGTTATAGTGGAACCATGTTGAATATTTACATTACAGAAATATAGAATAAATCGGTATTATTTAACTGAAAGTGATATAGAATAATGAGAAACAGTATGTGCAATCTTCTCAAGCAGCAGGATAGCAATTTATTTTTGACCACATTTATTCAAATAATGCAAAAAAGAAATTTGAAATTTTTCTACTCAATCATTTGACACAGTTAAAGTGTCTTTATTGAGGCATATTTGACATGCAATAAACTGTATACTGTCAAATTAAATTATCAGGAGGAGGTATGGTCCTAAGCTCCATACTTGAAGTTCCTTGATAACAAACCACAACTAACACAGTACTGTGTTTTTGTAACAATTAGCCAGGTTCCAGCCAATCACAAACAGCTGACCTTCTGCCAACTGCAGGCCATTGCTCAAACCACGTCCATGTAATGACAAGCCTCATGAGCACTGCTTCAAATAAGGTAAATGTCTACTTACAGGCAACCAGGCAATTTCTCCATCTATAGAAAAAACTAGGTTGTGTAGGTTCAGTTCCTGATTAATGTAGTAAACTAAATATCATAGTAAAGTAAATAACTTAAATTTTTTTATTTTTTAGTGCATGTAAAATCACTTTTATATATACTTTTACATGTGCAATAACACTATATCAGGAAAATGTGCATTTCTTGACTCTATTGTTACAGGACATGACTATATTTCCATGTTGGGCCTTACCTAAGCTTGCTGTTCATGATATTGGGCAGAGCTCTCTGGATCTAAATGCTGTCAGATTCATGAATCCTTTGCTTGAATAGTCACTGTTAAGTTACTTATAAAAGTATTAAAAATATAGATATATGCATATTTTTATAACATCATCACCACACTTGTGAAAGATAGATTATACGACAGCTTCAAGTGATTCTTCCCTCCTGCCATTCACATCCTTTTTTAATTTGCTACCATTTACTACAGGCTGTATTTAGTATTTATTTCTGAGTAGAATACATGAAACATTTTGAGAAACCGACTTTTGTGTAGAAATTTAAGATTTGCTTACCAAAGGCTATGGCCTGTAGTCTTTCTATCTTTTCTTTCTTGCTTGCTCTTTTTTCTTTTTTTGGTGGTAAAAGGATTGAACCTAGGTGTATTCTATCTTTGACCTATACCATCAGCCTGATTTAACACTTTTGTTGTTATTGTTGTTGTTCAAATTCTTTATTGGTTTCTAAGAGTCTTGCAAACATTTTTTTTTGTGTGTGTAGTCTGGGGATGGAAACCAGGGGCTTTCTACCTCTGATCTATATCCTCAGCCCTATTTTTATTCTTTATTTTGAAACAGGGTCCTAGGGTTGCAATGGGTCTCACTAAGTAGTGGCTGAGGCTGTCAGCGAACTGTGATCCTCCTGTCTCAGCCTCCCAAATGCTGGGATTACAAGTGTATGCCACCATGCCTGGCTTGATATTTTTTTTTTTTCATTTGCCCAATATATTTTAAATTTATTGACAAACAAAATCATTGTGATATTTTCAATATTCAAATCATTTTTGAACTACAATGTAAATATCCATTATAGATGAAATCATGTGATAAGAGTTTTTTTCTCTTCAATTTAATACAAGGTTCATGTTCTAAAGTTGATAACATCCTAGGAACAACTAATAGATATTTCAATAGTAAGATTATTCCACTAAATTTCTTTATTAATTTTAGAAGACAAAAACAGTTTCTTAAAAACTTGTGTGCAATAATTTATAATGTATAAAAGAATATATTCACTGCTTATTTTAGTTTTGATAATTTCACAGTTAGATATTTTTACAAAATGCTCCATCTAAAATCTTGACTCATGAGAAAAATCTACTGTACATTACCAAAAAGTCACATTATGAATCCTCTTACAAAAGCATCTCTCTCTCTCTCTCTCTCTCTCTCTCTCTCTCTCTCTCTCTCTCTCTCTCTCTCTCTCTCTCTCTCTCTCACATACACACACACACACACACACACACACACACACACACACACTCTACCAGTTTGCTGAGATTGAGGTATATACAAAACTCTGGATTGATTACTAGACACATCTTCTTTTAAGACTTTATAATAGAAATAATTATAACAATATGGTCCATGAAAGCACCAGAGAAGTACCAACAGTAATAAATAAAAAATCATAAAAGTATTTATAATAAATGGAGAAAATTTTATAACTTTGCTAGTAATTACATATGGAATACTGTAACAGAGTAAACATAAACAAGAAGTACAACCACTTGAAATCATATATATATATATATATATATATATATATATATATATATATATTGAAGTTGGTATCTATAACAGGAAACTTTGTTTACCATGGAAGAACATTTTTAGCCATTTTATTTTCTATTAGTCATGAGATAAAATAATTTAGCAGCAATAAAAGTCATCCTTCTTGAAGAATGGCTCTTTTTTGGACTATTTAACACAATGAAGCACAATAGAGTTTTCTTTTCCATTAAATCACAGTTGACACTACCCTTGTAGAACTTGTATTGGTCATCTTTTAAAACAATTTCCGCTTGTGCTTACAATTTAGATAAAATGAATGTAAAGATATGTCACTGCCTTCTTCTTTTCATCTCTTTCCTCAGAATATAGACACTTACCCTCTTTCCCTTTCTATCTCTTTCCCGAGAATATAGGCCATTTCCTTTTCTCCAGCTGTCTTCTTCCATGCTTTTGTCTATTTGATTAGTATTTTCTTAGTTTACTTCTTTGCAATGCTGAGGTTGAAACAAGGGACATTCTATATCTTAGTTACACTCCCAACCCTGTTTCATTCTTTTTATTTATTTATTTTTTTTTCAGTACTGGGGATGGAACCCAGGGGCATTCTACCTCTGAGCTACACTTCCAGCTCTATTTTTTAGTGTTTTTATTTTTTTAATTATTTTTTTAAACAGGGTCTTACTGAGTTGCAAAGGACCTCGCTAAAGTAGCTGAGTTTTTCTCTGAACCACAATTCTCTGGCCTCTGCCTCCCAAATGCTAGGATTACAAATTTGTGCCACCACACCCATCCTCGTTCATTTTCTTTTCTTTTTTTTTGAAACATATTCTCACTAAAATGCTGACGACAGCCTTGCTAAGTTGTTGAGGCTAGCCTTGAACCTGTGTTCCTCCTGTTTCAGCCTCCCAAGTACTGCGATTAAAAGTGATTGCCAGTATACCTATCTTTGATTTTTTTTTGCCCATTTCCAATCTTAGTATTTTGTAAATCAAATCTATGTTAAACTACAGATAAAGAAAGAAGTGAAACATATTTAATTGCCTTAGTAAATATATCTTTTTCAATTTTTTAATTGTATTCTTATAATTGAGTGTTTCTAATATTTGCATTTATAAATGTACATACATGTATAAATATTGTTCAAAGTCTGATTTGCTGTATAATTACAGAATCACCCAAATTTCTTACAACACACACAAATAGGCTGGCACAAACCCAGACTAAAAGAATCAAAATTTCCAGGCGAAAAACTCCAAGAATATGTATCAAATGCATTGAAAATGCCTTTCTGGGGTGACTCTGCTGTGATACAGGGATATAGGATCTGAGTTGAGGATGCACAGAAACAGAAAACCCTCACTTTCTACCAAACAAGCAGAATAAATGTCGAAGAGAAGGCAATCCAAAAAGATGAAAATTTTGAATGGTTGGATGAAAGTGATGAAATAGGAAGATTTTTATGTCAAATACAAGACAATAATTGGGCATGCTGATGTTAAAAAGGAAAAACCTCAGTGTAGATACTGAGTTTCAATTTCATGAAGTTAGAAAAAATTAAAATGATAATTCTTTCAGTAAGCAGAATTGAGTAATCTGTGTTTATTGGCCACCTCTCCCAAACTTATTAAGGTCAGTTCTGTTTTAGCAGCTTTCTTTTATTCTCTTAGGGTGTACTTTGAAACATTTATTTATTTATTTATTTGGTTATTTTTCAGAATCATTCTGTCTTGAATGCACTTTCAATTTGTTGAGTATGTTACATGTGTGTGCTTGTGTGTGTGTGTGTGTGTGTGTGTGTGTGTGTGTGATGCTAGATGTTTAACATAAAGACATTTAACTTCTGAGATACACTCCCAGCTCTTTCTACTTGTTTTGTTTTTGTTTTGTTTTGAAAAAGGGTCTCAACCTGCAATCCTGTCTGAGCCTCCCAAACACTGAGATTATAGGTATGCACCACCACGCCAGGCTACAGTTGCCTTTTTCCTAACCCATACTAGGTCACTTTTCTCATAATGGTTCGTCTAAAATATTTTACTGCTGCATTGTAATCACACATTATATATTCAGAATGATAAAGACATGCATGCACATAGCACTTGGGAGCTTCCCAAGAGCTCCTTCGCTTTTCCTTCCATCATATTGAGATTTACATTGATAATGTAGTATAGGTACTAGTGTGAACTGCAGTGTTTCTTTCGAGTCTCCCTTCGCCCACTGGCCTCCTTCTCCTAACCCCTACCCCAACTCTCCATCAGGGAATCCTGCTAGAGTTCTTTTGTATTCCAGTTCTTCCCTAACTTACACATATATGTGAAAACATGTTACCCTTCAATTTTCTGTGACTGACCAATCTCACTTAGCATACTATTTTCTAGTTCCATCTTTATGATACTTCTGGACAACTCAAGCTTACCTATTGATGGGGTGTGTCCATACAGCGCCTAAGGAGATGCAGCCTTCCTTGGCCTGAGCAGCCTACAGCCTAAGGCAAAACTTTAAGTAAAGTGATTCAGCAAAAAAGGGGCAAAGATGGCGCCTGGAGGAAGCTATGAAGGCGTGGTTTCCCCATTCATTATGGGTGGGGAGACTGAGCAGTTTTCCCTTTAAAGGAGGTTCCACACACATGAATGGCTGATGTACTGGCCTGGGATTGGCTGTGAGCTACATGCTAGTTATCTTTATCCCAGATAGGCTAGGCTATTTCGCATGGGAATTCCCCTCGTGGTTTGGTGCTATATATATGATTGCTTGGAGAGAGATGAATGAGATCTTGCTTGACTTGACTCCCGGCTCATGGGTTTGTGTTCGAGTGGTCGGTACTCATCATCTCCCCAAGCCCAGCCAGCTGTCGGGCTGGATTCCCGACAACCTATTATCTTTAACTTCGTACCTGTATCAATAGTTATTATTACATTACATTTAGCTGGCGTTTCATTGCGTATTTGTTTCCTTTGATATAAATTGAGCTCTTGGTGGTATAAATGGTGTCTTTTACCTGTGTAGCTTCACTTCAAATTGTATTTTCTCAGGTTTGATAAGATATAACAAATATTTGCTAACCACTGAATGACACAAGATAGCAAGGCCAATTAATTTTATAGAACAATCCTTACTGATAGACAAACTCACTAAAGACACCAAAGAGACCTAAGTGAAAGTCATTTTGGAATCCAAGTAAACTTTATTACCATAGTAAATGTTGGTGTCAAATACTAATAGACTGTTTGTCAATCTTCATTATTGCCATTATTTGGTTAGTATTACATTATACATAATGTAACAAAATATTTTCTTATCATAGCAGATGAAAAACAATAATAAAATTTGCAAATGGTTCTAATGATTTTGTCTTTAGGCAGATTTCTCTTTTGCCATATGATTTTATTTCAGGTCATGAGATTTATTTTTCTCTTGCATTGTTTCTCAGTGTGATTTCAGTTTAGTCTTCTGGATTTGGAAATTGCTTCAGTAGAATCAGTAACACAGTTATGGACTATCACTAGTGACTGGAAACTTCTACACCTGGCTAATAACGTTGTTGTGCTGATTTTACTATCTTTAATTTCAGATTATTTTCTTGGTTTGTGAGTATACATGATGAAGTCGATTTTTCTACATAAGATACATTATGGTATGATTCCATAGTTCTAGCCTGTATTCAGTAGTGTTAGGTGTCAAAAGTATCAAAATATGAGTTACCTTAAATTTCATGGACCAAATAAATCTCCAGCACTACCATGTATCATATCATCAACTTTCAGCAACATTTAATGACTCCCTATATATCTGCATATCTCAGTATGACATCCATGCCTTTGAAGACAAGCTGTACTCAATTTAACAGAATTGCACTTGTTTACAGGAATGTTTTGCTCAAGTGAGACTGGTATTCCTGTCTACTTCTGCTACTTTCTATACTCAGCTACCTTGGCGCCGGTTGCTTCTCTGCTCTGCTTTACTCCAAGCTCTCAATGACCCATCTCCAAAACGTTGTTTTCGTGCTCAGTTTTAATTTCCATCATCTCTAAAATGGGTCTACGCGTGAAATGTCAAGATGATAAACAAAAAATGATGGTGTGTTCAAAATGAGTATTTTGGAATGTATTTTATTGTTGAAGGTTTTAGAATAAAATGGCATAAAAGCAGTCTTTGCTGCTTACAGAAAATTTAGAGCTGGGCATGGTGGCGCACACTTGTAATCCCAGCATTCGTGAGGCTGAGACAGGAGGATCACTGTTCGAAGACAGCTCAGCCACTATTTAGCGAGGCCCATTGCAACTCAGAGAGACCCTGTTTCAAATAAAACATAAAAAATAGGGCTGGGGTGTAGCTTGGAGGTAGAATGCTCCTGAGTTTTATTCCCAGTGCTGAAAAATAAAAATAGAAATGCAGAAACTTAGAGCATTAAAACTCCAGCCATATTTTACTGCTATGAAATTATCACTGTTATGGTAAATTTCTTCCTCAATGCAAATGGATCTGTTAGAACTAATATTACTATTATGCTACACAAGAAATTTCATATACAACAGTAGAATATGTTGATTATTATTAAATTATGAAGAATTTGGTTACAGTTTTTATGTAAAATATAAAGGAGATAGAAAGAAATAAGAAAAGAATTACATAATTCAGATTTTTCTACTTCTCATCTTATAAACATATGGCCCTGAGTGAATATAGATGAAAAATTTTATTCTCTGTTTTATTCCGATGTTCTCATGTCCTATGCGCTTATTACTGAATAAGATTATAGTTTAAACTATATGAATTCATTCTGAAGCATGTTCGTAAAGGAAAATATACATATATACATATGTATTTAATTTGTAAGTCAATAAACAACAATCTGTTCTAATGCTAGTGGATCACCCAACCTGTTTGTAAATGAGCATAAAATTATATGTTATATGAGTATAAAATTATAAAAAAGAACAGCATTTTTTGTATCATTTAAATTTTTCAGTGAAATATTTGACTACATATAATTTGTACAATATCTAATCATTTTAGATTTTATTCCTCATAGTATATTTTCTAAAGTGTTAATTTGTGGCTATATTATAGTATGAAGTTATTATGCTACAATAACAATAAAGTTATCTCGAAAGACATCATATTTATAAGAAAGTACTACAAGATCATTGTAGAAATTGAAAACTACATTGTTTTAAATTTAATGATTATTTTCTAATTAATATATTTAAAATGAAATTGATAGTGGACTTCTTTTCACTATAAATTGTATGTTATACATTTAGCTCTCTCTTTAATTAAAGAAATAGTTGTTTACTGTCTACTAAATTCTAACTTTTTTGTTAGGAACTGAATTAAAGAATTGAGAAAAATAGGTATCTTCTCACATACCAAGACTTTAATATTGAGTCAATTATTTGTATGTCTAAAAGTGATAATTTTGAAAATTTTTGGAGGTTTTTACATAAAAGGCAAAATAGAAACTTGATGACTCTAATACTTACCAATCAGCCCCAGAAAGGAACACACACACACACACACACACACACACACACACACACACACACACGGAAGAGAGAGTTTAAGTTATTCGGTGTACAAATTAAAGTTGTATTAGCTGGGCGTGGTGGCGCACACTTGTAATCCCCGCGCTTGGGAGGCAGAGACAGGAGGATGGCTCTGTTTCGGAGCCCGCCACGTTGGCTTAAGAGACCCTGTTTCCAAACAGAAAAATATAAAGTAGGTCTGGGAGTGTAGCCCGGAGGTAGAAGGGCTTCCAGGAACCCCAGTACCACCAAAATAAATAAATAAATAAATAAATAAATAAATAAATAAATAAACAAATAAATAAATAAAGTTGCAGAAAGTAGTAAATTTTTTTCCCAACCAAATATTTGCATATTTTTCTCTGCACTTGGCTTTTATGGAATAAGAAAAAAATCATTTCTTCAATCCAATTAGGTAAAAGAAGAAAACTAAAATATAATATTTTAATTCTCTCAGAGAAAGTTTAGATATTTAAGGATACTAAAGAGAAAATGTGTTATTCTTTTAGAATCCTTAACAAAATATAATTTATCCTGAAGATATAGATCATAAGTTTACAAATTAGGATATAAAGGGATTTGAATGAAATCCCACAAAGTACTGTGTACGTTTGTGGCACATTGAAACTAACTATGGTATAGGATTGTAATGCACCAATAAACATGTATTAAAATATATAAGGGAGGAAAAGTAATTATTTTAGTTGTTTCAAATTAAAAACTGCATAATATATAAAGAAGTTTATACTATAAGTTTGTACTAAAATGACAGCACTATTTGAAGAAAAACATGTTTACTCTCTTGTTAATATCGAGTTATCAGTATTAACTTTTTCTAGAAATATTATCAGTTAAAAACAAGTTACGTGGTACTTCATTTCTTAAAGAAATTAGTGAGGTTATAGGCAAACTATGCGAAGTTTAGTAGTCTTTCATTGCTAACAAACAACATCCAATTTACAGTGAAAGAGTGAGAAAAATAATTGTTACTTAGAGACAATGCAAAAGGGACAAAAAGAATCACCAAGAAGCAAATGCAAAATACATTTATAATTATATTTGAGACATTATTGATTTAGGAATTACACAAAAGGGCATTTAGAGTGTTGTGAGTTAAGAACAAGAGCTTACTCCCTCAAAAAGGGGAGCATCATTGCTCTCCACACTCATTGAATACCCCAGAAATACAAATCAAAGCTACACTCTAACTCCAGGTGGAATAGCAATTATCAGGAACACAAAGAATAATAAATGTTTTTTATGTATGTGGGAAATTAGGAACTCTTGTATGCTATTGGTGAGACTACCAATGAGTACAACCACTGTGAAGATTAATATTGTGATTCCTCAAACAACAAGGTATAGAATCACAATATGGCAGAGCTATACAACTCTGTGGTATCTTCCCAAAGGAATTGAAGTTAAAATAGGATAGTGATACCCGCATACCCCTGTTTTTAACATAATAATTCACAATAGCCAAATAATAAATATGGCTCCAAACTTGGTGTCAGGCAACAGATGACGTATACAAAAAATGTGAGAATATATATATATATATATATATATATATATATATATATATATATTTATATATATCACAAATTATGGCTGATATATATATATCACAGTTAAATGTGATTATATATATAATGTGATATATTATACATACATAATACATACATACATACATACATAATGGAGTTTTATTCACCCATAAAGAAGAACTGAATTATTTCATTTGCAGGAAAATAGACAAAACCTAAGAATGGTATTCTAAGTGAGGTCAGTTTCAGAAAGTCAAGGATCATGTTCTTTCGTTCATATGGAGAAACAAGAGAGAAAATAGAAAATAAAAAGGACTTTAGATAAATAAGGAGAGAGACAAATAAAATAGTGGAAAGGGGTTGGGGAAGAAGAGGGGAAAAAGGCTTGAGAAAGAAACCAGATGAAATCATGATAAGTCCATAAGTGAAGGTATCAGGACCATTGTCACTAGCATGGATTAGGAAGAAGTGGCAGTGGGTCATAATGGGCTGGGATGTAGAGGGAAACATGGCAAGAGATGTGTGCATGTATAAACGCATCTCTTTGAACCTCACTCTGTTGTATGATTACCAATGCACCAATACCATTATTTTGAAAGTGTTATCAATAATAAATTTTGTTCTACTCACTTAAAGAAAAGAATCAAAATTTGAGTAATTAGAATGCTTAGCCTTATGGAGCAGTGTTGTCTGCTCCACTGAATGTCAAGGTTAACACTCAGAAATATCATGAGCCTGCACATTCCCCACTCTGTGGGAGGTGTTGAATGGCTGGTATGAAAGAACTGCAGTCATCTAAATATTACTATTTAAATAATTTAGCACCAATTCATTTGCCATTGCATACTTTAAAATATAAGCACAATTTTTATATAAAAGCCATTCTTTAATAAAATCCAGAGATGCATAATCCGTTAAAAGATAATGTTTTTCAGTTCAAAAAAAGATTCTGATGTTAATTCCAAAAGCAATATATTTTGTACACTAGCAAAATAGTTAGTTAGCAACCTATTATTTTTTTTAATTTTTAATGTGTCCTTTTTTTTTTTTTGGTGTACTGGGGTTCCTGGAAACCCTTCTACCTCCGGGCTACACTCCCAGACCTAATACTTTTTTATTTGGAAACAGAGTCCCTTAAGCCAGCACACACAGCTGGCTTCGAACCTGCGCGATCCTCCTGTCTCTGCCTCCCAAACACGGGTATTACAAGCGCGCACCACCACGCCAGGCAATGTGTCAAACTTTTGAATAATCTTTAAATGATTAGTAGCATAGTAGCATTTTTTCTTTCTTTTTTTTTTTGTAAACATATTAGAGTCTTAAAGTTTCTAAGCTTTACAAGCAACATTAAAAAGCATATATAGTCAAATTAAAGTATCCAAATATATTAGAAATATAGACCTTGGTTAAAATGGAGAAATAGCCATATAAAACAATATATGAAAAATTAAGAGAGCATCTGAGAATATTTAAAATGTATAGTCAGCCACATCCTAATGACTACTGTAAATAATACCTCTTTTTATTAAAATACAAATTGTTAATGGGAAAAACATGCATGTTGTATTAGAGTATAATCAACGTTATTTTTCTTCTTGATTACTTGTTCTTAGAAACTTTATTGGTTCTCCTTTTATGTCCACATGCCCTTGATAATTTCTTTTATAATTTTTTTCTAAAATTATTTCCCCAGGGGAATGAAGAAGGTTATACTGCATGTATCATTTAAAATCAAATCATGCAGGCAGTGTTAATTGCATAGAGAATGTATTCTGAGTTTCAAGAACATTAGATATTAGGATTGAATGACTCAAATATGTTTCCCATTAGGTAAAATCATTATTATTTCTTAAAACTATGTCAGTGCAAATGACTTGTCTTCTCCGTAAAATAAAACCCACTGTGGCATAGTTCTAAGCAAATAAATGAAAAAAAAACAGAAATTTCATAAAGCAAAGTAGCATTTCTGAGATGAAGCTATAGACGAGGAAATTTGCAACAGATCCTCAAATTCCACTGTGAAAATTATAAGGCTTAGTTTTGTGCAAAATGTCTTATAGATATGACTGCTGTGTTTTTTCGCTTTTTCAAATATAAAACCTATGTGGTATTCATGGATTCATCTATAAAACTGCATAATAGTGCATCGTCAGGAGATGCTCTAAGCATTCATCCCCACAAAACAATGGATGAACCATTTTTCTTCTGGCTGATGTTAGAGTGACAGGCACAGAATTCAGGTGGCAATTGCAGCAATACTGCAGAGGCAGACAGGAGAACTGCTCTTCTGCATTCACTGCTACAGTGTCTTCACCGCAATACAGTGTCTGCTCTGTTAGATTTTTATACAACTGTATACCATGAGTTTCATGTTTCACATATGATATTGAAAATGGATACGTAACAACTCTCTTCACAAACTTTTCTAGTAAAAGAGTTCAAAATTAAAGACCTAGTAATGTATATCCTTTTAGCAAGGTATCTGCAACTGGAGGAAAGTTCCAGTGCACAAATTTTAGTCTGTCCCAGTATCCTTAAATTCTATCTTTAAATTCTATTGAACTTGAAAAATTATGGAAGTTATACCAATGGCAGTAAACGGCATAAACTTAAACACTGGATAGTGTACATTGTTTTGCAATCTTTTAATTACATAACTAATCTGACTTCCATTATTTTCATCTGTCAAAGGAGAATTTTGAGGCCCTGAGGATAAACAACAGATGACTGATAGCTAAAATATTTAGTTGAGTTGAAATGAACTTTTAAATCTTGCTAAATGGTCTTTATATTTTTATACTACACAAAGGGACTAGAACTCTATTTCTGCTATAGTTGTTTTTTCTTTTTTTCCATACTGGTATTGAACCCAAAGGCATTGCACCTCTGAGCTACACACCCAACCCTTATTTATTTATTGCTTACCAATTTTTTCATTTTTATATGTTCATTTTAATTATTTTTGTGATGCCAGATATTAAACTCATTAAATTACCTCTGAGCTATACCCTAAATCCTATATTTTATTTCAAAACAGAGCCTCACTAAATGGTTGAGAGTCTCACTAAGTTGCTGAGCTTGGCCTCAAACCTGTGGTTCTCTTTTCTTAGTCTCTCAAGAACTGAGATTACAAGTATGAGTCACGACACTCAGATATATATATATATATTTTTTTTTAACATGGTCTAGCTACATTGCTGAGAATTATTAAATTGCTGAGGCCGGTCTCAAACCTGTGATCCTCCTATGTCCACCTCCCAAGGACAGGGATTACAGGCATTGACAACCATTCCTGGCTCACATCTGTTTTATACAGGTGGTTTTTTGGGAAAAAATTTACATGCACATATACACAATACATGCTGTATATATAATTTTCATATATGTTTATGAAGTTCATTTTGTTGATAAAGTGGTAATAGACCACAGAAATAGCTCATAAGGAAGTATTGAATGTCACCATGTGTTCCATTTTGAAGCTAAGAAAATTGTGGAGAATTCAGTAGCAAAGGACAGGAAGAATTTAGTTCAATCATAACGATAGGAGCATTGCACTTTTGAATTTAGTCATTATTACTGAGGAAGGATTTAATGCAGAGCTCCTCACATGGGTGTTTGAGTGATACAAGTTCTCATCTCTGCCTGATTTTCTCACAGTTGTTGTTCCAGGATGAAAGGAAACTCACCACAGTCAGTTACAGATAAGGGGTACATGCATAATGCTACTATCTCTGCTTGCATATAGACTAGAAAAAATATATATCTTTTAAATTCAAAGCATAGTACTTGTGAATATATTCTCAGACTGACAATTTAATTTATCTTTAATAATATTAAATTCTTGACTCATTCTTTTTAATTTTTTTTATTGGTGCATTTATACATTTTAATGGGGTACAAGAAGGTAGACATATACATGCACACATCATTCATTTAGCCCTTCCCCAATTTATAATCCATTTTCCCACCTAGTATTGCTGATGCTTATTTTAAAAACATCGTGTTACTGAAGATTGAAGGCAGAGCTTTTCTAACTTTGAGCTACACCCCAGTTCCATTCTTTTTTTTTTTTTTTTTTTTTGAAACAAGTTCTCATTAAGTTTCTGAGACTAGCCTCAAACCTGCGACCCTTCTATCTCAGTCGAATGAGTACTAGGAGTACAGGCATGTGCCACCAAGCCAAGAAATCCTGATGCTTATTTTTATTAATAAAATATCCACTTACGTGGTTATCAGGCATATTTTACTGATTTCTTAAATTTTGTTGAATGTGCATTTTGCACGATGCATTGTTTCAGGAGCTGGTATCCAAGAGTGAACAGTGAAGATAGATGTTTTTCTTAAATAGAAAGTTAAGCCACATACCAAAAGTAAAGACAGAGTTAAAGGATTATAGACTTGAAATTTATGGAAGTTCTAAAATATTATTTTGGATATTGGAAGAACATAATAACTAGAAAAATGAATTGTGCAACACTAGTGAGAGCCCAGGGTGAATCTGCCAGTTGTATGATGCTCACTGGAAATGCTGAACATCTTGGATCAATTTTGAAAGGACTGTACATTATTGCAGGGAACATGGGAACCATAAGGGTCAATTCTATTGCTTATAACATAAGGCATAAAGATAGCACTTATGGTCATTTAATCCCTTATCATTGTCCCTAATGCAATTTTGCACTTGAATGATCTTGAGAGAATAGCTGCTCTTTCCGCCAGAGTATGATGTTTTCCTAATGAACACCTGTGCATGATATAATAAATGATTCACTGAATTGCCCTCACCAGAAATCAAATTCTGATCTATGGGAACTATTTTGCAATCAACCAACCTCTACTAAAATATGCATTTTGCCCACTTTGTGAAACTAAAAAGAAAACAGAAATAGAGAATTTTTTTGGGGGGGAGTAATTTTTAGTAAATTAACTGAACATGAATTTTTAATATAAAAATGCATTTACCATTTCATTGCCTATCCCTTCTCTGGATACCTGGTAATTTGAGGCAAAATGAGGTATATAATTAAGCAAAAATATTTGTATACATTTACTTTACACATAGAAATAGTAAAAATAATTAAATTTGCCAAAGTGTTATTAGCATAGCTTTGTAACAGGGCTTTCCAAACCCTTTTCCCCTTAAAGAACAGATCCTAATTTTTATAGTAAACAGTAATCGCCTTCAGAGCTATTAAAAAATGTAGTTTGATTTGATTACTTGGTAGATGAAGAACAAGAATCTGTATTTTAAATAATCATACCAATTTATTATTAAACTCAAAATCTGTGGCACCAATATCCACCAAATCACTAACATAACGGAAATACATGGAAATGGGCAGAGGGAAGACAACGAAATGCAAGAATAATCAGAGAGCTAGGATTCTGCCATCACCACTGATCTTTGAGGAGAGAAGAGCGACATCCAGCACAGAGATCCAGACTCTCTCTTTCCGTAAAGGCAAGAAGACAGAAGAATTACTGGTTGGTATATGAGTATTTAAAAGCAAATCATCTTCAGACATAGCAGTGCACTTTTAAATGACACCTTGGTACAGTCTGCAAAATTATCAAGATGAACTCAAAAGGAAAAAAGACTAGGTGAAAATGTAGGGTTCAAAGAGTGAAGAAAAATCTCTAGAAGTCTAGAAGTACACAGCCATAGTTTTTTGGGATTATTTTCTTTTTCTTTGGTGGTACTGAGGACAGAACCCAGGGGCATTTTACCTTCGAGCTACACCCCAGTCCATTTTTTTTTTTGTCTTTTCTTTTTTTTTCGATACTGGGGATGGACTCAGGGGCATTCTACCTCCAAGCAACACCTCCAGCCATATATTTTTATTCTCTAATTTGAAACAGGGTCTCACTGGGTTGCAAAGGCCTCCCTCAGTAGCTGAGGCTGTCCACGAACCCAGATTATACTGTCTCAGCCATCCAAATGCTGGGATTACAAGCGTGTGCAACCACACCCAGCTTTAGTCTTTCTTTTTTTTTAATTTTTTTTAGTTTTAGTGGTATTGGGGATGGAACCCTTCTATCTCCGGGCTACACTCCCAGACCTATTTTATATTTTATTTAGAAACAGGGTCTCTTAAGCCAGGGAGGCTGGCTTTGAACCTGCGTGATCCTCCTGTCTCCACCTCCTAAGCACAGGGATTACAAGCATGTGCCACCACACCCGGCTAGTCTTTTCAGTTTTGACACAGGGTCTCACTAAGGTGCAAAGGGCCCTTCCCTAACTAGCTGAGGCTGTCCACAAATCACAATCCTCTGGTCTCAGCCTCCTGAATGCTGGGATTATAAGCCTGCACCACCATGCCCACACAAACTATAGTCTAGGCAGTGAAGAGAACAGAAGATCTCTCTAGAATCATGAGACTAGAGAATTATCTTAGAAAAAATTAGCCATCTGTTTTTAGTTGGCATTCACACTGCTGTAATCCAAAATACCCTGACCACCACAAGTTGGAGGAAATGTATTTACTCACAGTTCTGGAGATACCAGAATTTCTGTTCTTGTTAGTTAGGACTGGCAAGTCTTTGGAACTCAGGCAAGAGGCAGAGAGGACTAGGCTCTCAAATCATGGAAGCCAGAAGCAGAGCCCTAACATGGCTTCTGTGTCTCTGTGAGATGAAGTGAGAATTCTAAATCCAACTCATATTACCATCTGACTCTAAAGGTGTAAGTAAAAATAATTATAATAAGATGAGAATGAAAAAAAATAGTTGAATTTCATATTATTTTAGGGATAAAAAAGAGTGAGATTAAAAAACTATTCCAAGAAGCACAGGATCAAGCCAGAAAACATACTGCTCACAAACATATTGCAACATAATATTTTAAATGAAAGAAAAAATATATAACATAGATTAGAATTAGAAAAAAAATAGTTGCATCATTCTAAACTTCATGTTTGATTTTGGAAGAAAGAAAGTAAAAAGACCTCTCCATTCTCAACAGCATTTGTGTGGTTATTTACTGACTTCTTAAAATAAGATTTTAAAATTATAGAATATTTGCTGTAATTGAAGTGATAGTACAGAGGTATCCTGTATATCTCTAATAAACATCTTTTAATAAATCACTTATATTACCATGGCATTTTGTCACAATTACTGAACTAATCTGAATATAGTGTCATTAAATATTCTCAAATTTATTCTCCTTTTTTTTAGTTATTACTTAATTCCTTCCTCCCATACATTCCAGTATCCCATCTAGGATACCAACTAAAATTAAGTCATTTTGTTCTCATAGTTTCCATTTTTTTTTTTTTTTTTTTTGGTGGTGCTGGGGGTGGAACCCAGAGGCTTTCTACCTCCGGGCTATACTCCCAGACCTATTTTATATTTTATTTAGAAACAGTGTCTCACTAAGTTGCTGAGAGCCTCACTAAGTAGCTGAGGCTGGCTTCGAACCTGTGCAATCCTCCTGTCTCAGCCTCCCAAGTGCGGGGATTACAAGCGTGCGCCACCACGCCCAGCTCTTAGCTTCCATTTTTCTATCACATTTTATCTGACTTTTCTTGTTATAGAAAAACAAAGTAAAATACTTCTGAGAAACTTATGAAGTAACACATTTTGAACATAGAATAAAGTTGAATATAGGAATGAAAGACACAAGATTATCAAAGATGATTCCTGTATTCCTAAATAGTACAATATGTCTAAGTGAAATTAATATAAGAAACTATTTTTTTGTTTATTTGTTATTACTGGTGTTATTATTATTAGGTTACTAACTTTTCTATGACTATGGATGTGGAAAATACTGTGTGTGTGTGTGTGTGTGTGTGTGTGTGTGTGTGTGTGTGTGTTACTAAGGATTTTACTCAGAGGCATTTGCTGACAATGGACATGATGTATGCACACAAATTTATCAATGCTAATCAGTGTTGTGCATGAGGGGCTGGGGAGGGAGAGGGAGTGGGGTGGAGACTGAGGTAGGCTTTCCAAGCGCTGTGCATGTATGCCTCTGTCACTCTGAATCAATCATGAGGTATGATAATGCTTCACCAATAATAAAAATAATGTAATAGCTCTTTGTTTAGCTCTTAAATTTAGAATAACTCAGCACTTATGTAGTATGTTTTAAGAATGACAGAATGTACGATTGAAATTAAAGTTTTAATTTGTCATAAATAATTTTATCCTTAAAAACATTTTATTACCTTATCAGATTCATAGAATCTACAATATTTGCATATAGTCTAGCTATTAGTTTATCTTCCAAATATATTTGTTGTCTAATAATATTTAATATTGTCAAAAGTTCTTAAATATCACAAAATGCTCAAATATCAAAAGTAATAAGATTTTATAAGCCCATTTATATATTTTTCATGTTTGTACCCAGTGACTTCAAGTTGTATATATGTACTAAAAGTCATATTGTCATATATGATCATCTAAAAGGTATGCATTTTATTTTAACATATTTATTTTAATACATAAGTGGTATTTTAAATCTAATAGGTGATTTATTTGAGTGGCATACACATGAATTATAGACATTAGTGGGAGAATCTATTTCTCTATACTTCATATTTTCATTCAGTGTTTTGAAGTAATCACATTATTGTGAAACATTTTATGCAATGTTTTGACATTCAGAATACTCATCTTGAAGTATGCTATCAAAATTTAAACTAATAGCATTAATAGCTTGTTAAATGTAATTTTGCAAAGTATTTTTCAAATAGCCAATGTAAGAAATACCTGGTAGAATATTAATCATTCACTCTTACTGTATGTCACAAAGTCTTTTCAGAAAGTAGTAACAAGCTAGGTGTGGTGGCGCACACTTGTAATCCCAGCATTCAGGAGGCTGACAGGAGGATCCTGGTTTGCGGACAGTCTCGACTACTTAGTGAGGCCCTTTGCAATTCAGTGAGACTTTGTTTAAAAATAAAGGATAAAAAATAGAGCTGGGGATGTAGCTTAGAGGTATAATTCCACTGAGCTCCATCCTCAGTACTGCAAATAAATAAATAAATAAATAAATAAATAATAAATAAATAACAATTTTTACTGCAATATCTGCATAGAAAAGCAGAAAATCTAACTCTGTTTACTAAGGTACAAATACTAACAGTGGTGGCTATTATCAAGGTCAGAAAACTTAAAATTAATATTAATATTATCAGTGAAAAGTACTGTATGTTTCTCTTAATTTTATTCTGATGTTAAATATAAACTGTCATTGTTTTCTAAGATGATTTATAACAGTGAGGATATGACTTCCTTAATGTGCTACAGGCAAAAAACACTTTTTGGCCTGTGCTTATTATATTAAGGGCTTTAAATATAATAAAGCTTGGGAGTGTAAATTAAGATATTACAACATTCAATGAATATTCAGTGATAAAAGGTTGAAAGGTGATTGGGTTGCTATTGCGGTAGAGACAATAAAGTAAGTACTATAATATAATTTTCAGCTTTTTCATGCTTTACAATATGAGCCTGATTTTATAAAATGCTCATTTTTAGACTAAAAGGTACACATTCAGTTTCCTTGACTCTCTCTATTTGCCATAGAGAGCACTACCTTTTAGGAATTATAGTACTTTTTTAAAATTTTCATTCACTTCACTAAATGATTTGAAAACACTAATAGGATGGGCATATATAAGTCTTTTTATTTGTAATTGCCTTCTTAACCACCTTTCTCAATATATAAAATGTGTATTTTATGCTTATAATATACCTGCATTACATTTTCTTTCCATGTATGCATTTACTCTGTGCCTCTGTAAGCATTCTCACTTCTATAATTGAAAACAATGGACCATACACAACTTAGAGAAAGAAAGATGTATTTTTTCACACTTGTGGAGATTTCAGAATTTAGTCCATGTCAGGTTGGGTTTGAGGAGCTCAGGGCAATGGCAGCAGAAAACAGAGACAGAAAAAGAGCAAGACTCTGCTCTCACATCATGGAGGCCAGAAACAAGGAAGTGAACAATGGGAAGGGAGATTTATATCATTCTCAAGAGCACACCATAGCGACGTACCTGGCAACCAAACCCAACTTCAAGATGGTTGGCACATTTGAATATGTGCATAAGTGTGAATGTAGCATAGTCAGGCCTCACTAAGTTGCTGAGTCTGGTGGCAAACCTGCAATCTTCCTGTATCAGCCTCCCAAGCCACCAAACCTGGCTCAAAGTGCATATTATTAACAGTGTTACAACAAAGGCTGCTCCTAGCATTTGTTGAGTGAATAGGTGGACTGTTTATAAACTGGAGGTTTTTTGGTAATTTTTAAAATTTTTTTTAAATTTTTTATTGGTGCACTGTATTCATACATCATAGTGGGATACAAACTTTTGTAGACATACATGCACACATCGCCCAGTCAGCCCCGACCCGATCCCCACCCCATTCTCTCCCCATCCCTCCCTCCCATGCTTGGCTTAGTGGTTGACATCTAGTATTATAGCAATTTATCCAAAATTAAAAATGATAATCTCACATAACAGTTTCATTTGTCTGATACCAAGCTTTAGATGACTTAAAGATAACATTTCAATATTTCTTTTTACTTTCTTTCTTACCAGAGAATATTTTTTTTCTTTTTTTTTTTACGTGAAACTATCATATATTTATATATTTATTTTTCAGAAAAAAAAATCTATCCTAGTATGGAATATGGACTCTAGATACCCAAAAGGATCTTGAAAAAGAACAAAGCTAGAAGATATATATTTTCTGATTTCAAACCATATAAAGCTACAATAATTGAAACAGGGTAGTACTATTCTAAAGGCAGATATAAAAACCATTGGAGTTAAATAAAAGCCTAGAGCTAAATTCTTCCCTATATTGTCAAGTTATTTTTGACAGGGTTTCCACGAACATTTGGTGGTGGAAATAATAATCTTTTAACTAAATATTGTTGAAACATAATAATTACATGGAAAAGAATAAAGTTGGACCCTTACCTAATCCCATATACAAATATTAACTCAAAATAGATAAAAGACCTAAATATAAATCTTAAGACTATAAACATTAAGGAGAAAATCTGGGTCATAAAACCTCACAACATTGAAATTGGCAGTGATTTCTTAGATATGATTTCAATGGCACAGGCAACAGAAGAGTATACAAACACCCTAAAAAAAAAAATATTGTATATTCAAAGACAATATAAACAGAGTTAACAGTTACTTATATAATGGGATAAAATATTTCCAAATGCTGTATGTGAAGGTATATTAATATTCCAACTAGAAATCCTAAAAATTAACAACAATAAAGGCAAACAATACCATTTAGAGATAGGTAAAAGACTAACATAAATAATGAATCTCCTCAGATAACCAATCTTAGTTGTCTGTTGGATGGAAAATCTTGTTTCTCTGGTTCTGGTGTGTGTTACCTATTTCTTCTTTGTAGTTAATCTCTTTGAGTATTTTCTCTAGTGCTGGTTTTGAAGACATAAATTCCTTCAGTTTCTGTTTATCATGGAAGCTTCTTATTTCTCCATCTAATTTGATAGAACGTTTTGCTGGGTAGGAAATTTTTGGCTGGAAGTTGTTTTCTTTCAGAGTTTGGAACATGTTACTCCAAGCCCTTCTGGCTCTCATAACTTGGTTTGGGAAGTCTGGAGTGATTTTAATTGGTTTGCCTCTGAATGTCATTTGGCCCTTTGTTTTTGTTGCCTTTAAGATTCTCTGCTTGGCTTCCACATTGGTCATTTTGACAATTATTTGGCGTGGGGATCCTCTTCTCCGATCCTGTCTAAAGGGAGTTCTATAAGTTTCCTGGACCTGTGTATCAACCTCTTGCTCTATGTTTGGAAAATTTTCTGCTATTACTTCTTTGAAGAGATTGTTGATCCCTTTGGTTTCACTTTCTTTTCCCTCCTCTATTCCAATTATTCTTAGGTTAGCTCTCTTAAAATGGGCCCATACTGCCGGGTGTGGTGGCGCACGCTTGTAATCCCCACACTTGGGAGGCAGAGACAGGAGGATCACGCAGGTTCGAAGCCAGCCACGAGTCCTGGTTTAGGAGACCCTGTTTCCAAATAAAAATGTAAAAATAGGTCTGGGAGTGTAGCCCGGAGGTAGAAGGGCTTCCAGGAACCCCAGTACCACCAAAAAAAAAAAAAAAAAAAAAATGGGCCCATATTTCTTCAATATCAGATTCCTGCTGTCGGATATTTTTTCCTAGATTAGAAACTATGCCTTCATTTTTGGAATGATCATCTTCTAAGAGCGAGATTCTGTTCTCCATGTGGTCTAATCGGTTGTTTGTGCTTTGAATTGAGGCCTTTACTTCATTAATTGCATCCTTTATCTCTTTTTGGCTCTCTCTGAGTTCTTTTCGAAGCACCTCTATTATTTCTACAGTTATTTTCCTGATTTGATCTTCTAGAAATCTCTGATTTTCTGTTTTATCGGGTTCTGATGTTGTGGGGTTGTGGGCATTCATTGCTCTAGTATTATTCCTCTTTCCCATGATTTTGGAAGTTTGTGCCTTCTCTGGGTTCTTCCCTTGGGTCACTATGACTTCACTTAAGGTGTTCTGGATCTCGAGTCTGTAGTATCTCAGACCCCACTACTCCTTTACTGGGTTGTATCACAGAGTCTCTGACCCAGAGAGTCGATAGAGGCTGCTTTAGACTGTGGGGGATGCCAGGTTGCATGTTCTCCTATGGTGTGATATCTCTGCCACCACCCCTCCCCCACTGAGTCAAGTCCCAGGGAGTACAGTACTGGGATTTCTCCTCTGTGGCCCGCAATTTGACTCACTGTTCTTGAGTACGCAGATGTAGCTGTACTGGATTCAGTGAATTCTCTGCTGCTGCCGCCGGTGGCAATATGGCATCGCTGCTACGCCCTCGGCCGTGAGGCTGGCGTATTTCTTCTTGGTTTTGATTTTCACTTTGAATCCCTGCAGCGTGTGCTGAGCTCAGCCACTGGGAGCTTTAGATTTTACCTGCGGCGAGAAATCCTGCCTGGCTGTTCCGCAGTGGCTCACCTCGGCTTGCTGTAGCCATTCGGTGAAGTCGCCACTGCCTCTGGCAGTATGGTGCTGCTGCCATGGCCTCGGGCGTGAGGCTGGTGTATCTCCTCTGTGGCTCTGAGCTCTGTTCTCAGTCTGCTTTCTCTCTGGAGCCTCGTGATTTTTTTGTTTCTCTGGTGATGGTGTTTTCTGGCTATGAAAGGCGCTGATTTTGTGGTAATGGAGATTAGTTGTTAGCGGGGCTTTTAAGCCCCGCTTTTCTCGGTCGCCATCTTCCCGGAAGTCCTTTCTTTCTTTTTCTTGGTAATTTGAATTTGGATAAATTTTAACGAACCAATGAAGTTAAAAGCTATAGTGCAGTTTTTCAGAAGTGTAAATGACAAGAAAGTATAAAATGCAGAGAACTTATTCAAGACACTTAACTAGCATAGTAAGTATTTGTTTTGGGGATTACATATTGGTGATTCAGTATGTAATCTATAACTTAAAATGTAATCAGTAATCAATGTTTTTTATAATACATTTTTTTCTCTTTATAATGTAAATGCTCTTCTTATTTGTGGATTGTAGTCATGCATCTTAATGGGGTACAAGATGGTAGAGTCATATATACACACATCACTCAATTAGCCCTTTTCACTTTCCACCCCATTCCCTCCCTCCTCTCTCCTTCTCATGTTTGACTTAGTGACTATAATTTATAAGTTTGTGAATGTGCATCACGTACATTAAAGAATTTCCCTCTCCCATCTCCTATTCCCCTCAGTTAGGTCACCTTATTTATTCATATATGGTTTCTCCCTTTTTATCCAGAGTTCCTCCTATGACCCATTTTCTCCCTAGCTTTTGCATATTAGGAACTGACTAATCTCACTTGGCATGATATTCTCCAGTTCCATCCATTTCCCTTAAAATGACATGATTTTGTTCTTTTTGATAGCTGAGTAAAATTGCAATGTGTACATATCCCACATTTATGTAATCCATTCACCTGATGATGAACATCTTTGCAGGATATAGTTTGACAATTGTGAATTATGCAGCTATGAATATACAAATTCATGAATTATTTTGCTTTCTGTCTTCTGGGGTGTGGTAGATACCCAGAAGTGGTGTTGCTGGATGATATAGTAGGTTCATTCCCATTCTTCTGAGGATTCTTCATACTGTTTTCCAAAGTGGTTGCAGTAATTTGCAATTCCTCCAAAAATGTATTTAAGTTCCCAATTCTATACACCCTCAATAGCATATGCTATTTAAATTTTTAAAGATTGCCATTCTAGTTAGAGTTAGGTGAAATTTCAGGGTAGTTTTGATTAGTATCTCTCTGATTGCTAATGAAGTTGAAATTTTAATATATTTATTGGCCATTTGAATTTCTTCTTTTTTGAAGTATCTATTTAATTTGCTTCCCAATTTTGATTCAGTTATTTGTTTTATTAGCTGTGAATTTCTTGAGTTCTCTGTATATTCTAGATATTAATCCTTTATCAGAGGCATAACTGACAAAAAAATTTTCTCCCATTCTGTAGGCTCTCTGTTAAGGTTCTTGACAGGTTTTTTTTTTTTTTTTTTTTAAACAAAAGCTCTTCAGTTTATTCAATCCCATGTATTGATCCTCCTTTTAATTTCTTGTGCCTTTGGGGTCTTGTTAAAAAAAATTGTTACCTGTATCTATGTGTTGTAATGTTGGACCTATACCATATTCAAGTCTGCAAGGTCTCTTGTCTGATTCATCTTGAATTGACTCTTGTTCAGGGTGGGAAAGTGGGGTTTATATCCATTTTTCTGCATATTGTTAACCAGTTTTGAACTTCATTTTTTGAAGAGGATATCTTTACTTCCAATGTATATTTTTAGATCCTTTCTCAAAATCTAATTGGCAAATCAATTTTTGTGTGTGAATTTGTTTCTAAACATTTTATTCTGCTTCACTGGTCTATGTGTCTGTTTTTGTGCCAAGACTATGCTTTATTACTATGACTGTGAAGTATAGTTTAAATTCAGGTAATGTGATGCTTCCTGCATAGTTCTTGTTTCTGAGAACTATTTTGGCAATTCTGGGGTCTTCCATTTACCAAGGTGTGGTGGTACATCTTGTAATCCCAGTACATGAGAGACTGAGACAAAAGAATTGTGGGTTTTAGGCCAGCCTCCGATACGTAGTAAAGTCCTTCACAACTTAGTAAGACTCTGTTTCAAAATAAAGAATAAAAAATAGAGCTGGAAGTGAGCTCAGAGATACAATGCCCCTGGGTTAAATCCTCTGTAATAAGAAAAAAATGACCTGCTTTGTCTCTTCCGAAAAGCTTAGGCTTTAATTTTAAGTTGTCTGATATAATTGCCTTGCTGATTGTCTTTGAGTTCCATTGCATGGATTACTTGCTCTAGCTCTTCACCCTTAGGTGGTGACTATCTTTACTTGTAAGGAGTGTTTCTTGCAGGCAGCGTATCAATGAATTTAGTTTTCAATCCATTTTGTCACTTTAGTTCATTTTATTAAGGAGTTGAATTATTTAGAGCGATAATTGTCAGATGGTTTTTAAATTCTTGCATTTTAAGTTTAACCTCTGAGTATTTTCTTTAGTGCTAATTTGAGAAACACAGCTTTATCAGCTTTTGTTTGTCATAAAAGATTTTTATTTCATGATTTGAGAAATAGTTTTGCTGGGTAGGAAATTTTGGTTGTAAGTTGTCTTATTTCAGAGTTTGGAATATGATGCTTAGACTCTTATGGTTTTGATGACTTGATATCAAAATCCTGGAGTAATTTTTAATTGGTTTGCCTCTGAATGTCACTTGGTCTTTTGCCTGTGTTTCCTTTAAGATTCTCTCCTTGTCTTCTACATTAGCCAATTTAACTATTATGTGGCATAGTGAACTTTTTCTCTGATCCTAAGGGGGTTGTTTAAGCCTCCTGTACCTGTGTATTGACCTTTTACCTATGTTTGGAAAATTTTCTGATATTACTTCTTTGAAAAGATTATTGATCCCTTTAGTTTTATCTTCTATTCACTCTTCTCTGCCAATTATTCGTAGGCAAGCTCTCTTAAAATTGGCCCGTATTGCTTCAACGTCCAATTAATGCTGTCAAATTTTTTTTTTCTAAATTACATACTATAAATATATTTTTGGCGTGATCGTCTTCTAAGAGTGAGATTATATTTTCCACGTGTTCTAGTCTTCAGAGCTTCTTTCTGATTCCTATTCAGGGCATCAGATTTTTTGTTTATTTGTTCCTTTATTTTTTTCAGGCTCTCTACTCCTTTTCAGAAAACTTGTATCATTTCTACTCTTAAAGTTTGATATATTTTTCTGGCTATCTCAGCAATTATGTGTTGGTGTATTGTTATTGTGGGATTGTGGGAGCTCAATTTTTTTCTTGCTATTCTTTCTTCTCATGATTTTAGGTTTCTTAAGTTTGTGTCGTTGTTACATTTGATAGCTTTTTCTCACTCTGTAGGGAAAATTGTGTTGTTTTCAATGGTCAAGGCTGAGTGAGGAGGCATGTGCTGAAGTAGTAAATGCAAGAATAGGATAAAGTAGCATATAGGATTAAGTAGAATGAGAGTTTGAGTGTAGTAAGAAAATACATAGTAGAGATTAGAGATAGTGAATAAATAGGAGGATGCTGATAGCCACTGTAGAGTATTTAGATATAGTAATATGGGATTTAATACAAGACAAAAAAAAGAAAAAACATTGGATGAAGAGAAGAGAGTAGATATGAAAGAGGGAAGAAGCTCATAAAGGGGGTGAGAAGAAAGCAAACAATCACACACAAAATACTCCACACAAAACAAATATATTACATATATATATATATATATATGTAATATATTTGTATATATACTCACATATTATATATATAATATGTATATATAATATATATACACATTATATATAAATATACATATATACACATATACATATATATACATATATATATTATATATATATATATATATATATATATATATATATATATATAGGCTACATGTAATATATATTATATATACTGAGCAGACTTGGCCTCTACAGTCATCCTGGGTCTGTGTGGATGATTTCAGCCATTTAAGTTTCACTTTCTATATTAGATTCTCAAGTATGTTCTATGCACTCTCATTTGCTCTGTAACGTTTAGCAGCAATGTCAGTTTGTAGCCCCACTTTTGGACTCCTTCAGTGACGGAGATTCTGGCCTGGCACTTCTCTCTGTGCAGGTATGGAATACCACTGGCGCCTCTTTCACTGCAAGCATCAATTTTTGAGCTCTCCACAGGGCCTTTCCCTTAGTATTTGTTTATTCAGGCACCCAGAATCACAGGGTAATTCCAGTGTAAGCGCTAGTTTTTACAATTTCCACAAACCCCTGAGCCCCACCTACATAGGCGGCAGGTACAGCTGGGACCAGAACCATTGAATATGTAGGAGTTTGTGTCCTTCATAGATAGGGCTGGGTTGGTCTGACTTCTTCCCAGTCACCACAATTGGGTAGTCTGTGATAGTCTCTGGAGGCCCTCAGCTTGTAGATTGTCAGTCTCTTTGCCTGATTGACCTTGGGGACTGTCTATTAATTTGTGCCTCTGCTATGTCTGACAGCACACTCCACCCCCACCTTTATAAGAGTGAACTGTGAAGTCTCAGACCCCAGAAGTCTATTGCTTCCTGCCGGTGGGAGTCCCTGCAGTTGCATTGGGCAATCTCCCTTGGGGACGGCTAGTTCGTTTATGATGCTGTTGAGCACCACTCTGGATCTTTGGAGGACTAAGTAGGCTCAGCCACTGCTGCAGGCACTACAGGGTGTCCTGGAAATGGGATCTCTCTGGAACGAGGTGTGGCATGATGGACAGATATAAGAGAAAGTCTAAGTGACTTTCTAATAGAATAGTTCTTAAAATAACCAATTAGCTCACTAATTCATGAATAAATTGGTAGGTTAATAAATTTATAGGGCAGAGCTCTCTTGACTTAATCATCTCTAAGATGTCCTACCTGGTCACAGCTCTTAAGAGCTAAAATGAGAGATAAATTTTTAACATGAGTTTTGGTAGGAACAATGTAATCATAACAGAACTTATATAAATTGATTGAAAATTATTCCATATTATTAGCTAGAAGATACATTTGAATAAAATAGCATTTTATATGTATAGAGTTGGGAAAGATAGAGATGAAGAAAAAATATATTGGTAATAAAACTAGTTAAAATATGGTGTTAGTTATCCAGTCATAGAAAAAGATGATAACAACTAGAAGAAAAATGTAAGGAATAAAAAATAGACTGCAGCAATGTCATCATTTTGCTAAAATGAGTTCATAAATTTGTCAGCATTTATATTATAAACATTTCAAGTAGGTCCAATAGAAATCTTACCTATGTATTGAGTTGTGTGAGATACCAAACATTTTCTGTACTCCATAAATGTTAAGTGATATTAATAAAAAAGTATGCAATGAGAAAGAAGACTTCAGCTAGAAGACTAAGCATTTGTAACACAATTGTTTTTTATGAATATCCCTTTATCTCCATGGCTTTTTTTTGTTGTTAAGGAAGTAGCATCTCAATTCATCAAATGTGTACCCATGTCAGAAAGCCATCTTTCAAATAGCCAGGGTGATTAAATCGAAAACCAATCTAGAAATTAAACATATGCAGTGCTTTTCACTGTTCTATGGACTTGTGAATAATACATTCATAAGTATAGACAGATGTTGAATTACATAGGCATTTAAAGTAGAAATAATGCTTTTGCCTGGAGTGCTTAAAAATGAGTTTTTGGAATAAGAAGATTTCAGCTAGCTGGAGCATGAAGCACAGGGTAGAATTTAGAGAGGAAAAATATAGAGAAAAAGTAGTTTTACAATAAAGGGTAATGGTATGACAAAAAAATTGTAGTAAAAATTCAGTGAAAGTTTTGTGTATAAAATAACAGTTTCACAGAAGCTCATTTTCTATGTAGGATAATAATGGAAAGTTAACAAGTTAGAGGAGATATTTTTAGTGCCTTGAACTCGAGTTGCAGTATTTAACATTTTCTTTGGCAGTAAAAATCTGCTAAAGATTTTGATAAGGAAGATAAAGTGTTGCTTTAGAACAACACCACCAACAAAATAGGTAGGATAGTAGAGGATTACTACATATGTAGTGAAGTAGACATAGATTAATAGCCTGGATTTGAGAGAATAACATTAATATACATTGCCCAGTAGGCATGGTGGTGCATGCTTGTAGTCCCAATGCCTGGTAGGCTTAGGCAAGAAGATCACAGTTTGAGGCCAGCCTCAGCAACGTGGCAAGATCCTATTTCAAAAGGAAAAATAAATATATCTGGGATTCAATCAGATAAATAATTAGCATAAGATAAAAAATTGGTTTGAATTAAACTAAGCCAATAAATAAAAGAAGAACAGTGAATGAACATGTGGTGATTGCATGGTAAAGTGTGTGAGAGTTGAAAAAAAATGGAGAAGACCCTCAATGAACACTGGTGCTTCTTATAAGATATTTTAGCACACATAAACCAAAAATTATGTCTTTCATTTCTAAGTTTTGATAGATTACAGATAAATACTAGCTAAAAATTGGTATACTTTATTTAAAAATGTATCCTATAAGAAATATTTGGATTTAAATTTGAGGAAAAAATGCATGTCATCAACTTTTCTTAACCTCCACATATTTGCTAAAATTTTGAAACTTAACAGATCAATTTCACATTCATGTATTTTACTTTTATTTATAAAGCAAACTACAGGAAAACACAGTAATAGGACTATAATAAATCATTTCTGCAACTTGTGACACTATATAGAATTCATAGAAAATTTTAAAAGTAATTTTATGTATTAAAACAACCTTTTAGATGATATTTATTTATATTCAAATGAGATAAAGAAAATTCATGTCACATCATATTAGGAAATATTAATCAATTTTGATAAGTAACCTCTGAGGAGAATGGGGCAAGTATTAACTATAATAAAAAAAAACTCGAGGTTTTCATCCAAATGATTATATCCTGGAAATAAATATAACATTTGGTTCATCACCGTAAAGAAAAATTTTAAAATTCTCATTTAATTGGGACTAAATTATATTAAAGATTTATGTGAAACCAACGTAGAAAGGCCTAAGGCAATATTTTGCTGCTAAATTGCAGTTAAATTATACTGGAGGCAATAGATTGTATAACAAATTGAATAAAATAATGCAATGTTACTCTTTGGTCACAAGCTTTTTACATTTCAAAGAACATTTGGAAAATGTATAATTAGGTCTTTATTTCTCTCTCTCTCTCACTGTGTGTGTGTGTGTGTGTGTGTGTGTGTGCGTGTGTGTGTGTGTGCGCGCGCGTGCGCGCGCACATGTGACTGGAGATTGAAGCCAGAGCCATTCTGCACTACAGCCCCATTCCAGGTCCTTTGTGTACGTACATCACTATCACTGTGAACCACATTATGATGTGAGGTTATATAGCATCAGTAAAAATTTTGGGACACCAAAGGGACTTCAGATAACAGAAGAGAAATTATAGTCAACCAAGAAGGTGGTCTAGGGAAAGGGAGGGATAAGGAGGAGGAACCATTATGGAAACACTTCCACTGACATTATGCACATATGTGAGAATACAAATGTTGATCTCAATACCTTGATTAAGGAAGGTGGGACTGGGGGAGGGAGCAGGGGGAAATCCCACCAAGTGCTTTGTGTATGTATGACTTCATCACTATAAAATACATTATGATGTGAGACTACATTGCACCAATAAAAGTATAATAAATAATTTTTTAAAACAGGGCCTTACTAAGTTGCTGAGGGCCTCATTAAGTTGAAGAAGTTGTCCTTGAATCTGAAATTTTCCTATATCAACCTTCCAAGTACTGAGGGCTTATTGTTCTCTTTGATACTGGGTTGCTTTAGTTTTTAATAAATTTTGGAGATTAGCCCCTTATTAGATTAATAGTTTGCAAAAAATTTCTCCCATTTTATAGGTTGTCTTCACATTGTTAATTGCATCATTTACTAAAGAGAGGTTTATTAGCTCAATGCAATTTCTTTGGTTATTTTTCTTTTCGTTGCTGTTTCTTTTGAGTTTGTATACAAAAATTATCACTAAGACTAAAGTCATGAAGCTTATACCCTGTGTTTTCTTCCAGTGTTTCCATAACTTTAGGTCTTAAATTTAAGTCTTTAATTCATGTTAAGTTTATTTTGAATATGTTGAGAGAGGAGTCTAATTTCATTCTTCTGCATGTGAGTCTACAGTTTTCTCAATACCATTTGAAAACATTATCTTTGTCCCATCAAGTGTTCTTGGCAATTTTGATGAAACCAGTTGACTGTAAATGTGTGTTTACTTCTAGATCTTCTATGTAAAGAATAAATTTCATGAGAACTAACTATACCTTACGCTGTTAACTACTTCATAGGATATTTTATTTTATAATTATAATTTTCTTTTCATATCCATTATAATTATTTGCTTTTTAAGATATTATATGCATATATAATATATAGATTTGAGCATATTTATATAATTATATTTTATATATAGAGAGTAGTTATATATAATTATATTTTATGTATATATATAGTAGTTAACATATAATGTTTTTTATAATGATTCAAAATTGAGTAAATTTATTTAAGCTAATTAATATGTTAAATTTTATTTTATAAATTGTATTCTCATGGAACTAGACTACAATTCAAATTAAATTTTTATATTAATATAATATTTATTGTAATATACTATGCACTAGGAGGCATATATCTCTAACATAATAAAATCTTTTTAATAGAATTGTTATATGAGCATATGAAAAACACAAAATCCTACACAAGAAACTTTATCTAACTTTCCAATGTGGCTCTTCTAGTTAAAACTCCTTGACTTGAATTAAAACTGAGTTTTTCTTCTATTAAAGAAATGTTTTAAGCCAATGGAATTTATTTGAAAAGTTATTTTTCCTTCATTTGGTAAATATTCATTGCTTGCTCATGAGACACTAATGTTCTGGAAACATCCTCTGTGGAAATTGCATATAAAGGCTTTGATCTACATATCTGTGTTTGTATCTTCCATTTCTCCTTTTGAAGATGTTCTTGGTCCTTTCTTTACCTTGCTCTGTTCTTTATTGTGCTGACTCTTACAGAATGAAGAGATATTTTCCACGACCTTCTTAGTTCAAGTTACTTTAGGCAAATGAAAGCAGCAACTAGGGTTTGGGAGTTGAAAAAAAGAGGTATTTGATAAGAATGAATGTTAAAATGGAAGTTATTTCTGCCGGGCGTGGTGGCGCACGCTTGTAATCCTTGCGCTTGGGAGGTGGAGACAGAGGATCTAACAGGTTCAAAGCCAGCCTTGCTGGCTTAAGAGACCCTGTTTCCAAATAAAAATATCAAATTAGGTCTGGGAGTGTAGCCCGAAGGTAGAAGGGCTTCCAGGAACCCCAGTACCACGAACACACACACACACACACACACACACACACACACACACACACACAAGGAAGCTATTTCTGTTATTTTTGTGGCTGTTTTATTTTGATTTAATTTTTTTCTCAAAAGTTATTGTTATCTTGTGCACATTTTATTTAAGAATTCACATATTATGTCAAAGGAAACAAAGTTTTCAGTTTTACATCCGTTTCATGGAAGCACACTCCCTTCCACATGAGATGACTGATTTTTGATTTATGATACACCCTACCATTCGTAGCCATGGGGAAAATTAGCATAGTCAAGATGGATATTTTCTCAGCATGAGATACCTATTTTGCATAAATTTCTGTTTCATCTTTATACAAGAACACTTCGTAGAGTTAAATTTTTATAAAAAGAAAAGGCTTGGGAATCTTATTAAAATTTAGCAGTAGAATGGATATATTTCTATAAAGCAAGCCATCTCATAAATTCTATTTCAGTTTGAGAAATCTTCTCTGTAAAATAGGACATAGATACAAGGAACATATCTTGATAATGATTAAGATGATAAAATGGCTTAATATATGGCAACCTTGTGGAGCAATACCAGTCATGTAAGTGCTATGCAAATGTTTATTATAGTTACTAACAGGTCACACTCCAAAATACTCAATTTATATTATACAAACTACTTTTCTCTGAATTTAACTCAATTAAATTAAGAAAAATAATAAACAATTGCAATTGCTACATTTGAGAATTAAAAATACATACAGTAATTGATGAATGAGAGATCATCACAATACGAATAAAAATATACTTAGAGGTAAAAAGTAATACATTTACTATACATAAAATAGTGATTCAGCACCCATGCTGTAAAATAAAAATAGGTTTGCAGCAATAAATAACTATATTAGAAATAGAATAAAATAAGAATAAAATAACTAACTAAAATCTTGCTTAGAAAATGTGACATTGGAGAAACTCATGTCTGAAAAAGAGAGTAAAATACTCAAGAGTGAAAAGTAGTAAGACAAAAAAGATAGGGTTCACAAAAGGCTACATTTGCATTTAAAAATAATGATAAAGTAGAGAGAGATGTGAGATTGATAAAAAATTAATTAATGTTATTAAATGTACTATTTTTAAAATCTAAAATTTAAGACATTGAGAGATTAATTTATTCCCTAAACTCAAATAAATGAGCAATGGGTGAAATGCATTCCAGTACAGTTATAATTTATTTGATTGTGTAACTTTTTTATACTTATATTGGCTCATTATATTCTCACCTCATAATGTCATTTATAGTAATAGTAAAGCACATGCACACAAAATGTGGCAAGTTTTACCTTGACTCTCCTGTCCACTCCCCCTTCCCCATCAAAAAAATGCTGATATTGGCCTTGGTATTCTCACATATGTACATACTATCAATAGAAGATAGAATCAAAGCTCACAACATATAATAAAAGGTTACTATAAATATTTATTAATAATTGATTGATTTGAAATATCAGATGAGTGTAGGCTGGTAGACTAAAGATAAATTATTTGCATATTTATATTAGATGCACATCAAAACAGGAAAAATTTTAGCCAAATAGAATTATATTTGTTATGTTTTACACTAACTTATTTTTACTAATTATACCATTCCTATTGTTTTCATAAAATTTCTATTTATTAATCATATATTTTTATTCTCTAATTTTTTAATTATTGTCATTAATTAATTTTGTCTTAGCTCCTTATGTAGCTGCATTTTATAGTTTTAAAAAAATGACATATCCAGTTGAAATAAATAATTTATAAGCAGAGTTAATGAAATGGTTTATTGATATAGTTTCCCTTGCTTGCTAAAAAGAAGGAAAATATAAAAATTTTTAACTGAAATCTGCCAATATTGAAAAATTTATATCACTTTGGGAAAATCGAACACATTTAAATCACCTAAAATTGCATCCTGATCTTTTTATCCTAGAAAGAATTAAAATAGAATTATTTTAAGATAAAATCATTAGTTACAGATACATGTACCCATGGCTAGGAGAACTTAACAAAGCCATGTTGGACACTCCATTCCAACTAGATTTGCATTCATTCCTTCCTGTTGTAGTTTGGATGAAAATGTCCTCCAGCCCTCATCTTTTGCACGCAGCCCTGTTGAGGATGAGATTTGGATTCTGGGGAGGGATTCTGAATCAAAACTAGATTCAGTGTCTTCCCTGGCTTGCTGCTGTAGTTTCCAGCTCTTACCTCTCTCCGGTAACTATGAACAGATAGCAAACTATTTTTCTCTTTGTTCCCTGCCATTATGACCTGAGGAACTACAGCCTCAGTACCTGATTGGCAGGTCCCAGAACCTCTTTAGAAGTTTTATGTTGACAGAATCAATGCCATGTGCAAGTGTGTATATGTATACACCATCCACCATGAAGGCAGTACATGAGACATTTTAGCTCTGCCTCTGGAAATCAGAGACTACATTAATAGAATAATCAGTGCTAAGAGTCAGTGAAACAAAGAAGCCAAGAGAAGATTTTATTTTTAAGTGAGTTCTGCTTTTCAATTTTATTTTATTTGTACTTTCAAAGATTTTCCTTCTAATAATATATATTTATATTTTATAATGAGATAGTAAGTTTCATACAAAGAACAATACTTAGATGTTTTAACCAGTCTTTAATATGTCTTGGTGAATAATCTCACTGCTATAATACAAAACAACTGACCACAGAACTTAAAGGAAGGGAGAATTATTTTCTCACAGATTTTTTGGAGATTCAGGGTTTAGTCCACATGAGACTTGGGTGTGGAGCTCAGGATATGACATCAGGAAGCTGAGAGAGGGAGGGACAAGGCTCTGCTCTCACATCATGGAGGCCAGAAGCAAAGGAGAGAGTGGGAGGAAGATGAATGATCTATAATCCTCAAGGTCACATCCCCAAGGACCCCTTCTTAGAAACCAAGCCCACTTCCAACATTGCTATTTTGTTTCTGTGAGGGCTGGGAAAACATTTTAAATCCAAAATGTTACATCTCTGTAATGGAAAATTAGAGAAATATTTGTCTTCCCTTTCTTTAATGAATTTGTCATTATTATCATGATACAAAAGTTTAATCTGCCCTGTCTTATAGATCAATAAAATAGTCAGTTTAGATACAAGGGATGGGGAGAATAAAATATTATAATTTTAGCTTGTTTAATTCTTAATCTTATTTTGAAAAATATTTAGTTCTGTATTTTTTGTAATCTTTCAGTAGATATCTGAGGGAAAACTGACCAAATGTATTTATGTTTTATCTCAGTATTTTATTACAGTTCCACTATTCTGATTGCTGGCTACACAAACCTCTATTCCAAAATCAAAGTTATGCACTACTATATCGTCTGTATAAACCACTCATTGCAAATGACCATCAAAATTTGGTGGCTTGTGAATGTAAAATGGCCAATAAGGAAAACAATAGTTATACTCTTAAAAATCAAGTAATTCTCAATCATTAACATTTATGTATATTTAAGATGCTTCAGTAAGAAGCCCTTCAGTTTCAAAAATTCTTTTTCCAAGTACTGGGATATATTATTTTTGTATGTTTTACCCTAACACTCATTGGAGAAGATAAATTCAACAAATCAAATATTTGCCATTGTAGACATAAGATACATCTTGTAAATTTAAATTAATCTAATCCATATTTACCCTTTCTTTCAAACCCAGTGTACATATTAATTTTCTCTGTTGCCATGCCCATATTTTCTGATTCGTATTCTTGTGTGTGTTCAGTCTAAATCTTTATTGGAGTTTGAACTTAGGCCGAGTGTCTCCTTCCACATGTGTTTCTTCTATTCTGTGTTTGCTATCTAGTCTGTACTTAATCATACACAGAAATGCCATAACCACTGTGATGTTTTGCTTTCTTCTTTCAACCCATCCATTTGGGGTATGATTTATTCAAATAGCATATAAACTCTGCCGGGCGTGGTGGCGCACGCTTGTAATCCCCGCGCTTGGGAGGCAGGGACAGGAGGATCATGCAGGTTCAAAGCCAGCCATTTGCGCTGTCTTAAGAGACCCTGTTTCCAAATAAAAATATAAAAATAGGTTTGCAAGTGTAGCCCAGAGGTAGAAGGGCTTTCAGGAACCCCAGTATCACCAAAAAAAAAAAAAAAAGAAAAAAAAAGAAAGGAAGGAAGAAACAAATAGCATATAAACTCTATTCTTTATTATTATTTTTCCTACTTGGTTTTGCTGCATGCCAGTAAAATATCTGTCTTTAGAATGACATTAAAATAATAATCAATTGTCATCACATAAACAATATATTTAGGTCTGTAGATAAAAACGTAATGATAGTTCAGTCCATAATCTTACAATTTGTTAAAGGTAATATCCAGAATATTAAATTTAAATGAATTTTTTTAAGTGAGAATCAGAGTAAATTTATTCAATAATGTTGTCACATGTCTTATTTTTAGCAAAGTTGTTCTATGCCATAGGAATAAATTTCCCTTACTAAGTGATCCCTTATCTTTTTAAAAAGCAATTGAATTATTGTCTGCTTAAATGTAGCAAGCTTTGTATAACATCTTACAAAATATCTAACTTTTTAAATATTCCTAATATTTCAATTTCAATTTTTTGAATGGGTAATTGACAATTACAGATTTTGACATGTTGTTGAAAATAGCTAGTTTAAATAAAATTGACAAGTTCTTCCAAGTCATTTATTATAACTGCTTTGATCCAATAGCAGGCATAGTTAAAGAAGTGCCAGATGTCAACACCTTTCATTTATTTTCAGAATGATAAACACAATTTTGAGAAAAGTCATAAATATAGCAGGCTATAAAGAAGTGTAAGAAATGACAGAAGGTTTTGAAGCATTGATTAGTTTCAAACATAAATTAGCTTTTCTGTTAGATTTTTCCCCTTCCTAAAAACTTACAAATTAGAGGCACTCAGAAGATCAGGGGGGGCACCTTAAAAAATCTGTCTTACTTTATGGATACTTGAAGTGGCACTACTGATAAAAGTTAACCTTGAATATTGGGTCATTTCACTTTAGAAGAAAACTTACTTTAGAACTGAGATGACAGTAGTATAATTTTCAAAGACATTGTTAATTTGAGTGGCCTAAATCTTTTCCAGACATTTTTAAAATCATAACCATCCTTAAAAACAATTGTTCCTCTATCTTCTCATCTTTTTCTTTCTTTCTTTTTTCTTTTTATAACAGTTATGGAGTATGAGGGCTATTCTTTCTGGTAGGCAAGGTTGTATGTGATGATTGAAAGATGTATTTTTAATCTTGTAGCAAGAAGTTATAAAAGATATTGAAGTTTCAATTGAAAATTTAGTAACAATTTTTATGACTTTTAATCACAGCAAAGAGTAACCAAAAACTATGCTCATTTTATTATAATGTATATTTCCACTTAAATAGTACATCTTTGCAGACAGTACAGAAAACTTCATGAACACTTGATGTCATTCTTAAATGCACATGGTACTTAAACAGTAACTCAGGATCACCACATCCATCAACTTCAACTTCAGACATTTGTTTAAGCTTTAACTTGTATCATTTTGTTTCCTGTGTCCTCTTTTTCCTGGTGATACATTTCCCCCCATCCCTGCTTAGCTGCACTACACTGACAATTGCATTGCTTCATCTGGCCAATGTCTTGTTCCATTTTCAAAGTTAACAGCAGCTGGTCTACCAAATGCACATTTATATTAGCTATATAAGTAAGGAAAATACAGAAAACCTGTGTTACTCATATATAACCTTGTTCCACAGTCATTTTAACTAAAAAATCGGAATTATAATTACCAAGAATAAAAAACAAAAATAAACAAAAACGCAATCCCTTCATGTCTCTCCATACCATCATGATCATTTCAATGTTGCTGATCTTGTTGCTTTTAGTTTCACTGTCAGTGTGTGTGTGTGTGTGTGTGTGTGGTGATTGAACCCAGGGAATCACACATCTAGGCAGGTCCTCTTTCACTATGTTACATATTCTTTTACATATTCTATTTCTGCAATTTCATTTTCTTGGTCATTTTAATCTGTCTTCATGACCTAGTATTTAGCAGTTTGTTTTTGTATGTTTTAAAGTAATTAAAAATAGCAATTGCCATTCATTGCTTGATAGTTTTTAAGCCCATATAACTTCTGCATAATCTATTTGATGCTAAACAACTCAGGGAGGCACAGCACATTGTTGATAGCAAACATACACTGATGGTCTGTTCTCTTTGATTCAAATTCTTAAAGGTAAGTTTTACTGCCCTATACTATGAATGAATGTTTCCACTACAGACAGAAAGTAATTAACATTGCTTTAGATGGATTTCAGACATCACAGCAATGATATATGCATTCAACTCTAATTAAGATATGAGACAAAAACTTTGAAAACATTTCCTTTAATCCAAAGGTTTCTATTTATAAAGGTATTTCAACCTCCCATTGCATGTAATATAATTAGAGGCAAGTTGTTTTGTAGAAACAAATAGGGGAATTAGTAAATGTGTCTTCATATAACTATTTTGAAAGGCTGTGCCCCTCTTCTCAAAGAAGGAAATCAGAGGGTGAGAATATAATAATCATACTATGACTACAATGTTAAGTCTCTAGCTAACACTTACTGAGTTATTAACATGTGAAGCAGAGTGCTAGGTAATTTACATTTTTTTCTTTCTTTAACATAGGTAAACATTCTAAACTCTGAGAGCATCAATGGATTAAAAGTTTAGAATAAGTTCTATTCAAATGATCAGTAAAGTGGTAGATAGACAAGCAAATGGATATCCAGCTTTGAGGTTTTTTAAATAGTCATACCAAATTCTGTGATTCATTTTTAACATTATCTTGGATTCTCCTTTTTTTTTTCTTCTCTCTGTGTGTGTGTGTGTGTGTGTGTGTGTGTGTGTGTGTGTGTGTGTGTGTTACTGGAGACTGAACCCAGGGCTACCCTACCTCTGAGCTATAACCCCAGCTCTATTTTATTTTCTTATTTTGAAACAAGGTCTCATAAATTATGGAAGTTCTCACTAAGTCCTGAGGCTGATCATGAGAACCTGTCTCAACCTCTCCTGACTCAGCCTCCTAGGTATTGGGTTTATAAACATGTACAATCATGACCAGTTTGCTTGTATTTTATTTTATTTTTTTCTTATTGGTCATTTGTACATAGTATTTTTTCCAGCACACATCCTTCTTAATATAGCTTCCTAGATTTTATAAAAGGAAAAAATATTTATTTACTTTTAATTAGATCTTTTTTTTACCATTGACATATTTTTAAAAGCATCTCAGCATAGTTGTCATGTAACAGTGGAATCAAGAATGCGAATAAATAACAGATTTATTTTTTTATTGGTTCAATATCACATAGTAACATACATCATGATAGACACATGAACTGCCTTTTGAAACGTAGGCATTCTGAAAAAAATTATGTATCCTTTCCTGTCATTTTCCTTAGATTCTTTTAGAATCTAACGTGAATGGGAAATGTCCGTTTTTGACTATAGAACTTTTTAACTAAATAAACAGCTAACAAATATCATATATAACCTGTAGAAATTTCATCATATTAACGAATATTTTAGAATAACTATTTCCCATTTTCAGTATAAATCAGGGCTTTGACATCCATCATTTTTAGAAGCAGTATTTAAAAATATTTTCATTAGTTTTCATGTGAAAATATGACAACTAGTTTGAAATACTTGTCAAACAGGTATTATAGGTATTGTGAGTTTGTTTAATAATGTGTTCTGCATAAGACATTTTTACTGCATTTATTTATTACATATATTTGGGTTATAACTTAATATACAACTATTATTTTTTCCCCTTATAAGAAAGTTATTGAAATATAAAACTGAAATAAATAAATCGCATTTTCTGAGAAATTGTACAGACATGCAAGATAAAGTTAATGTGCATCTGGGAAAAAATTAGAAAATCAATATACTAGTTCATAAAAATAATACTAATTGTCCAATATTCATCCTCTTTAAACGATGCTTATTTATGTAAGAAAGTAGATCACAACCTTTATATTGCAAATACAATAATAAAAAAGCAAAACGATGCTGTGAGTTTTGAACACATTTTTAATTTGACAGTAGAGGCCTTCCTAGAAAGGGAATGATTAGAATTATTTACAGCTGTAGAAGTTGCTTCTGTTTTGACATTAACATTGGAGAAACTTCCCCTTTGGTAACCCTTCTTTGACAACAGTGGGACGATGTCATTGAAAATAACCCAACTGGTATTAATTGTCATACCCCCAAGGGCAACTGTTGTGTAGACTTCCACTACAAAGCTATGAGAGGAAAATGTTTTCTTCAAGATGTGGTCTTTTCTCAATATCCTACCAAGAAAGCTTCAACTAAGTCGGCCCAGAAACTGCACAGAAACTGCACATCAGCAAAGTATCTTGGTAGGAAGTGGCTGGACATATAGATGTATAATCAATGTCTTATTTATTCTCCACTCTTGGGAACACTAATAGGAAAGAGACTAATAAGGCATAATAGTTCCCAGAATGAATTAATTAATCATTGCATGCCATTAATAGTTGCATTCCTTGGGGAGATATTTCATGCTCAGGGAAATTAAACCACTTTATTACAATCAAGTTTCCCCAGTCAAAAGGACTTTAGTGTTACATTTTCACCCTATTAACTGGGTGGGAATCTCCAAAGTGATGGATTCATGTTCCTATCATATATAGGTGACTTAGGGAAGGGAATAGGTGCTTGTGGGAAGTGAAACTAGAGAATGGCTTTTTTTTTGCTTTTCTTTTGCTACTTGGCATGAACTGAAAATATTTAGTGTGTCAATCACTTTCTAGATGAAGAAAGTGAAGTTTGAAAAGCTTAAGCAACTTTCAAATTGTGACAGAGCTGAGAAGAAGCAATGTTGTATGGACAGTGCAAGTTTCTTACTTAAAACCCTTTGAGACTGTTTACACCATTTTTTTTTCCTGTGGAGCAAAATTATTACTGGACTTAATGAATAGAATCCAAAAGTAATGTGGATTGAATTTCAACATATGATCAAAGATAATGACTATGAATACATTTAATTGGGGTGGTTAAAGTTGTGAAGAGTGAGAAAGGCAGCATGGTGTGTTTCATTGGATTAATTTTTTTTTTTTTTTTTTTTTTTGGTGGTACTGACCAGTACCACCATTACAAACATGCACCACCATGCCGGGCAATACTTGGTATTTTTAATACTGATTGGACATATTGCATATTCATTTTTTATTGATGCTTTGTAATTGAACATCACAGCAATATTCAAGGCAATAAAATCAAAATGCACATATCATTTGGTGTATCTTTAATAACTTATTTTAAATGCTGAGCATGGCGGTCAATGCTTGTAATCCCAGTACTTGGGAGGCTGAGACTGGAGGACCACAGGTTCAAGGCCAGTTTCATCAACTTAAAAGACTCTCAGCAACTTATTGAGATACCATTTTAAAATAAAATAAGGAATGTGCCTATGTTCAATCTCTAATATCCAAATTTTTAAAAATAATAAGTTATTTTAAAATGTAAAAATTATTATTTCTACAGTTTCTTTCCTGATTTGACCTTCTGGAGAGCTCTGCAATTCTGTGTTGCCAGGTTCTCTTATTGTGGTGTTGTATGAGCACATTGCTTTCTTGTTATTCCTGCTTCTCATAATTTAAGAAGTTTTTATCTGTTGCTTTGATAGATTTTCCTCAGTCTCTAGGTGTCAGCTGGTCTATCCAGGGGCAAGTTGTACTGTATTCAACAGTAAATTTGAGTGAGGAGGGGAGGGAAGTAAATGCAGGAATAGGGTAAAGCCTCAGATAGGATTGGATAGCATGAGAGGATGAGGTTGGTAAGTTAGTATATACTAGAGATTAGGGATAGTGAATATGTAGTAGTATTCTAGTAACCAATGTAGACTTTCTGGTATATATATGAAGTGGATTTAATACAAGATCATGAAGAGAAGAAAGATAAAAAGAAAGAAAAGGGATAGAGAGAATAGAGTAGGTATGTATAAAGGAAGAAGCTTGGAAGAGGGGTTGGAAAGAGAGTAAACAGACATACACACTCGTATACACACATACAAAATAACAAACAACCACAACAAATTAATGCAACTCTACAAAGATATGAATAGTCAGCAAACTGGGCCTCTGCAGTCTCTCTCTGTACAGATGCTAAGTGTCACCAGCACCTTTCCTGCTGAGAAAGACCCAATAACACACACACACACACACACACACACACACACACACACACACACACACTGACCAGGTGGACACTCTTCTAAAGTGATGGCACTGGCTACAGGAACATGGGAAATTGTTGTGTAGGACAGCAGGCAGAAAACTCATGCAGGTTTGCTATGCTGTAGTCCTAAGAATTTCTTATTTTGGAGGAAAACTTATTTTTTTGTTGTTATTTTTAAAAAATTTCAACTGATTAGATGTGGCTCACTTACATTATGTAGGGTAGAGTAGTGTGCTTTACTCAAGGCTTACTGATGGTCGACAGTAAACATACATAAAGAGCATTCTCACAATACCATCTAGACTACAGTTTGTCTGAACGAATGGGTACTAAATAACCAAACTGACCTAAATTTACCATCACAAGCTACTTGGTATGTAATTCTCAGTATTCTGAGAATAAAGAATTTGGCTTTCTAAAATGGCTGTTACTCATCAAAACAGAATTTTTTCCTCTCCTTACTCTTGAGGGGGAGGAGCTAAAGTGACCATATAATTTATTTTCTGAATAGAAAAATTTTGGAGTTTGGACTAAACGAAGATTGTTTCTTCTATGAATTAGGACAGTAGGGTAGAGAAAGAAGCAATTTATGCACTTCAGAGTCTTGTCATCATATGATCAAAATAAGAAATGGCAAGAGAGAAAATAAAATTTAAAGAGGATATGAAGTATGCTGTGATTAGAAGTGTCTATCCATCATGGCAAAAATACATATTTTGTAATATTTTAGTTTTTGCCTTGAAGTCATAATTGATTGACCATTATTTTCAGTCTCTTATCTTTGGGTGAAACTGTAGAATCAAGGTTAAATGAAAGTGTTTTAATGAATGCTCTCTCCCAGTACTACCGTATGCTCAGCCCAAATATTTGATGGTATTAGAGTTATCTCTTTCCCCTCTTCTCTCTCATTCCAATTCTTTGACCCTTGTTTTTTTTTAACATTCTGATTCCAAAGTAGAAATGAAGAAATAGTTTAGTAAGAATAAGAAAAATAGTTTAACAATATCTTCAAACTCTTGAATATTAGTTTTTCCAAACAATTGGCTTGATATATAGGATTCATATTTCACATTCTTTGATTTCAGTAGTAACATGATACTTCAGACATAAATCTTTTAATACTCTGGTGAACTAGATTATAATGTATCATCTATGTACACAAATAAAGGGGTTTATTTCTCATTCACATTAGTCACTTGTAGGAACTTTCATTCATTTATATGTCCATGATGATGGAGGAGACTTTCCAATATGTGCTTTCATTATGTGAATGAAGGAGTAAAAGAGGAAGCAAATTACACTGTTTCTGTAATGTCTGGATAAAAGCAAAATATAGAAAATCATACCATTGTATTAGAGAGAAAAAAGAACATGAAATAAAATAGGAGCTGAGAAGTAAAATCGTATCCTGAACTTGGAAGAAAAAAAAATGTTATCTATGAGCAGTTCTGATAAACTACAGGGTCCTCAGCCAATATTTCTTTATATGTTATTTGTTCCTCTGCTTGATTTTTGCAATTCTGAATATGCTTTCCACTCTCTGATTTTATTGCCTTCCCACAAATTGTTGAACTGGTAGTGACCCTTGATAAAGAATGATGACATGCTGAATCTGATATTTTCTGGTTTTACGTGTATTTCTATGTGTGCACATATATGTGTATATACATACATATGCATATAGGTACATAATTTCTTTTGTTTTTGAAATTTTATAATCTTTTACATTTATATACCATTTTATTTGATTTTAATTGACTTTTCATTCTGAAAATAACTGTTTATCCTTTTAATGTAACTGAGTCTTCTCTAATCTTTCATCCTCAAGCTAAACTTAGGGTCTTAACTTTGTGCTTCCATACTTCACTTATATATTACACAATCCTCAAAGCTAAGGTCAAAACTTTATTTTATCTGTTGTTTACACTAGTGTTTTTTCTACTTTACAGTAAATTTTGTATCTAGTGACCAGCAAAATGCCTGACATGTTGTAGAAAACACTGTTTTCTAATGTTAGCAGACTAGCTATGATTATTAGACTAGATATTTGTATCATATATTGTATCTTTTATGATGAATTTTTTATTTTTGCAGAGACAACAATCATTAGAAAATCAATGTTTCACCGGGCTTCGGAGGCAGAGACAGGAGGATCCCGTAGGTTTGGAGCCAGCCTTGCTGGCTTAAGAGACCCTGTTTCCAAATAAAAACATAAAATAGGTCTGGGAGTGTAGCCTGAAGGTAGAAGGGTTTCCAGGAATCCCAGTACCACCAAAAAAAAAAAAAAAAAAAAAAAAAAGAAAGAAAGAAAAAAAGAAAATCAATATGTTTCAATAATATATATTTTACTTATATATTAGCAATAAGTTAATTATTGTAAGGATTAAATGATATTAGACACAATGAAGTGGTGAATAGTAGGCACTACAATTAAATTATTATTCATATGAAACAATAAAATCTTTTCTTTATTTTTCAGAATGTTTATGCACTTTTATTACTTTTTACATTAAAAGGTTTTTCAGAAGAATGGGAATGTAATGATTGTATGACCTAGTGATACCTTTCCCAGGCATCTTTCCAAAGAAATTGAATTAATATTATAGTGATACATGCAGCACGATACACATCAGACAAATTATGGAACAAATCTAGGTGTTCATCACAGATGAACTGATCAAAAAACTGTGTTATATAGACAGTGAGATTTTAGGCAGCCATTAAAAATAAAGTTTTGTCACTTGCATGAAAATGGATGAAACTTGAGAATATTATGCAAAGTAGGATTAGCCAGTCTCAGAAGTGAACAGTAGTAAGTTTTTCCTCATGTGTAGAAGCTAGAAAGAAATTGGGAAACAATAGAGACTTTAGATGGAGGAGCAGAAACTATAGTTGCATGTTGAAGGGTGTTTAAGAGAGGATGGGCCGAGCGTGGTGGCGCACGCTTTTAATCCCCACTCTTGGGAGGCGGAGACAGGAGGATCGCAAAGGTTCGAAGCCAGCCGCGCTGGCGTAAGAGACCCTGTTTCAAAAATATAAAATAGGTCTGGGAGTGTAGCCCGGAGGTAGAAGGGCTTCCAGGAACCCCAGTACCACCCCCAAAAAAAAAAAAAAAAAAGAGAGGATGGACAGAGGATAGAGACGTAAAGTAGGTAGCCATTGAAATAATCTACGTACATATATGAAATTATCAAAGCCAATGTCAGTGACATGCATGGGGAAAAGGAGGACTGGGAACAGGAAGGAAATGCTCCAGTGATGTTTGCATCTTTGAACTATTATGGTCATCTCTGTTCATCTTTGTAACTAACCCTAGAGTAAATTTTTATACTTTTCTTCACTTAAAATAGTATTTAAAAAACTGAGATGTAGAGTTTTACTGAAGTTTTCATTGATAAAAGAGAATTTTTGGAGACAGACATTATAGCAGAGAACCCTTCAATATCATATACTCAAGGACAATTCAGTGCTTCTCCCACAAGCTATTTTTTTCTGCTCCCTTTCTTCAGTTTTCTGTTGTCTCCAAAGAAAAGAATACTTAGTGATAGTCAAGAGGGCTTAGGGTCAAACTAGCAGTGGAACTCTGAGGCCATTACTTGCTCTAAGTAAGTTGTTTGACCTCTATTAACTCCAATAATAAACTCTACACAACAAGGCTAAAATGAGGATTAAATAAGATGTTTGCCATACATTTCACCAACATATATCTCCCTGTATTGACCAGGACAAGAATGGCAAAGGGTGACCTGAGACAGACAGGAAAACCCCTTAACTCATTTCACACCATCTCCATCAACTTTGCCTCAAACAATATGGAACATAGTATGGGTTATAAATGAGTTTTGAAACAAGATACTCTCCTTACCTTCTGACCAATTTTCCATCCCTAACTCCTCTGCTATTATTGCTAGAAACAGCTTCCTAAAGTAAGCATTCAAAATCCTGCCTCGACTCATGCCTAGGTCATCTTCCTCCTAAGTTTATCCTCATATTCCCTTTTACTCACATTGCAGAAAATACACTGAAATTCTTAGCTAGGCTTTAACTTGATTTAGATCTCAAGGTGATTTTGGTCAGTGCATTAACTGGGATCAGATTTCAGGCACCATTTATATTCACATTCACTGATTAGTAGATGTAGTTATGACAAGGGACTCATGCAGAATTTCCGGGTACTTCAGTTTTATTGTTAATCAAGGCCTATTTACACAATCATGCATACTATTCTGCAATATTCTTAGACTTATAAGTAAGTACAAGTAAGTTAGTATATACAAAAATTAAAACATATTTTATAATGTCTATGAGCTTCGGAGCAAATATTTTTTGAATTTCAGCCAGCTTAGAAAATATTTGTGGGTAAAGGACGTGATAGCTTTGTAATAATGGAATGTCATTTAAAATTAAATGGTAACCAAAGGAGTTTGTTCTAAGGTTAGCAGTTGTATAAATAGAAAGATGGAGTCACTTTTAGTGAAATGAAGGATGGTGCAGTAAAGATTTGGCAATTTCAGACATATTAAGTTGGAGATATTCATTAAATGTCTAATATAAGATACAGAGTAGGAATTAGAATATATGACTATGAAACTCGGGGATGAGTTCAGATCTGAAGATTAAAAATACAGAAATTGTTGGCATGCTTTTCTCCAGACATGTTCAGCTTGATGGGTGCAGACAAAATTATATGAACCTATGGTTGGATTTATCTAAGGTTGTAGGGTGTTCTAAATTTTTCCACAAAGCAAGAAACGACTTCAATATTGACTTTTGTGTGTGTGTGTGTGTGTGTGTGTGTGTGTGTGTGTGTGTGAGCAGGACTAGATGTGAAGTGATTACAGATAGTAAAAATTTCACAGAAACAGTAGATTGTTTTTGTTTCAAGATATACTTTTGAGAGGGATGGATATATTCTTATAACAAAAGGAGTGTGATTGTTACCAAATAACATTAAGTTTAATGCATAAAATATATACTAAAACATATAAAAGTGTCATATAAAAATGTTGAATAAATATGATTACATTGTAATAATTATGACTAAATGTACAGAAAATAAATTTATAATCATTTTCTATTACAGTTTTAGCTTTTAAAAGTTACAAACAAAAATTGTTATCATCATCAAGGGTTTTGTAGTTGATGATACAAATATTTTGTAATAAAAATGGGAAAATATTTTTATTACACAATCATTCTCTGTCATAATTGGTGGAGTGCTGGCAGATGTAAGAAAAAAATTTGTAAATGTGTAACTTTATGTCAAGGAACATTAGGCACAAAATAGTGAATTGCTTTCATCTCTTTTAGATTATATTTAATGTTAGGATATTTGCACTTCCATAGTTAGATTTCCAACCTGCAATATATTGGAATTCTTACTAAGTTACCAGTTTCTTCTGAAGGAGAACAAGATTGGATTTACATAGAAGAGTTCCATTGAGATATTTGCCTTAAATTTTATTTTTCTCCCAAATTTAGTTATTTTAAAGAGAGGTCAGGGCTTATAAAATAAGTACCTATGACTTGCATCCCTGTCTTCAATGTAGCAGGATATATGTTTTATCTTGATAACATTGTCAATACTATAAAAGGATTGAAAACTTCAAGATGAAAGAAATAATTTTAGACACTAGGATAAAATAATTAGAATTATAATATTATATCTACCCAGAAGGTTTACTTCATTCTTTTCCAAAATACTTGGACATTGTTTGATTTTATTTTTCTGCCACTGTATCAGATTGTTTTATTTCTATGTTATTACATATAAAATGAAAATTTAGTACACAATTTGAGATGTAGACCAGGTGATAATTTTTTGGTTAATATTGAAATACTTCTAAACAAATGCATGCAAAATTTTGAGTATCTTGTAAAACAAAACACAACAATTAACTTTTAAAATGTGTTCTACATTTTAATTTAATGAAAGTGGCATCTTGACACCGTACCTTTGAAAAAAAATATATGAGGTTAAAAATATTTTTAGAGAATTTTAAATACAGAAACAGTTATCGAAGACTAATAATGAGAAGTCAGATAATTGAAATTCCCCTAATTAATGAGTATGGATCTGTAAGGCAATTTGAAAGAGTAGAAGTGAGAGGGGAAATACATTTGCGTCTTGTTTACTTTTTTAAGATGTCACTCATCTCTGTCTCTATGTTGTTTCAGTAAGTAGTATCACGGAAATTCCCATCTATTACTAACAATTTCTGTACACTCATATTCTGTCAAGTTATTAGAATATTTGATTGAGTGGGATTATTTCACATAAAAGAAAATACACATACAAAATCAAATTGTACTTTTTTCTTTTCATCTGTAAACTTAAAAGATATTTAATCAAAAAAAGTAACTTCCCAAACCACAGATTACCATCTAATGGGGAAAAAAAGCCAATTAGTATAAAATTCTATCTTGGGGAAAAAAGAAAAGCCTAATTTAGTTATCATCAAAAGATGTTTTTCAACAGGTTTCTAATTAATCATTGCAAACTTCTCATTAATGAGATTCTATTTTAGTTCAGGGGAAGATAGCTAAACATTTTTAGTCAAAGGAATAATTATAGTTGAAAGACCAAGATGAAATTTTCTGCAAAAATTTTGCTTTTACTATTGTAATTGTTATGGCATGCTGTCAATTAATCAAGACTATAAAACAATATTTAATACAATAATTTTATTTCTTTATTTTAAACTAAAGCAAATCATTAGTAATGTGTTATAGTATATCACATTAATTATTTCAAAACTCATTATGGAAATTATAATCCATTTGGTTAATCACAATATCAATACTTATTTTCTAAAAATAAAACAGTCAGCACTTGCAAACTTTACTAGTGGCTAAAAGTCTAATATTTAACTGAGCACAGAATATAAAATTAATCTTAGAATAGATGGATTAGAATAAAAACACTAGTCAAATATAGCTTTATATTGATATATGATTATTTTACAAAACATAAGATTTTGTAGTCTCAAAATGAATGGTATTTTACTTGATTACATTTAACACATTATAAGAAAAATACTATAAAATTCTTTGGAACTGAAAATAAATTTCTAAAGGAATGTCATCCCCCCCACCCCTGCCACTCTCTTTGATAATCAATACTGGAGATTGAACCCAGGGGCATTCTACCTCTGAGCCACACCCCCAGCCTTATGTTTTATTTTTTAGCTTAAAGCAGAGTCTCACTAAGTTGTGGAGGAACTTAATTGAGGCTGAGGCTGGCTGCGAATGTGCAATCTTCCTTTCTCAGCCTACCAAGTACAGAGATTATAAGTGTGCGCCACTATGCCTGGCAAAAATCATTTAAGAACCACTTTGTTAAATGTTGAAGTACAAGATATATTTATGTAATTTACCAACACCCAATTAGATCTCAAGCTATATATAAGTAACATAAATATCTGATTTTCAAAGAAATTATGTATTTTTATACTAGATAAATCATAGTATATATCAAGATGAATATACACTATGATTTTAAATTTAAAAAATAATATAAATAAAATAATATAAAATATAATAATAATAATAATAATAATAATAATAATAAATATAAAAACTTTAAATAAAAGAAAATAATATCAAGTGCTAATGATACTTGAATTCATAAAGGGAAATTCCTCCATATCTATTCTAAATATTGTGGGCTATACATGCATAGTATAATAAAATATGATTCACTTCATTCTCAGAGTTACTTCATCCTACTTCCGTAATTACATAATTTCATAAGTAATTATTTTCTCAATTTGTAAGTATGTTTATAATATAAAAGTACACCGTGTACTTAAGGAACCTTCTCAGGACACAGATACAGCATGATTTCTTTTTTCTTTTTCTTTTTTTTTTTTTTTTTTTTTGGTGGTACTGGGGTTCCTGGAAGCCCTTCTACCTCCGGGCTACAATCCCAGACCTATTTTTACATTTTTATTTGGAAACAGGGTCTCCTAAGCCAGCGCGCCCGGCTGGCTTCGAACCTGCGCGATCCTCCAGTCTCTGCCTCCCAAGCGCGGGGATTACAAGCGTGCACCACCATGCCCGGCATGATTTCTAATTAATCTCTTAATTTCATTCTTTTTCTAGAGACACTATTAGTTTGTTTTATTACTTTTATAACGTCTCGCTGTGACTACTCAGTTATTATCTTCTACAGACAAGAACTATGAGATTCTGCTAAAATATGTGAACTGAAAAATGTCAGGTGGCTTTTAAAAAATGTAATAAATAATATGAAATTAATACTACCAATACTACATGTAATTGAAGATTGTGTTTGACTGTATATAAAACTATATCAGCTAAAAATATATTCTAAAAATTACGGATTTCTGAGGAATATATAGTAAATATTGATTTTTAATTAATAGAAACTATATGCTCAAGTTTGGCATAAAAACTAGTATATTAATATCTAATACTGGTAATTTACAATGTCAGAAATAGGGCTGCAAAGATAAACATTATCAAAATTTGCTCTATTAGAATTACAAATTGCTTTTACAAATGTCATAAATATTACATATATTAGGTGTAGTCGTGTAATTTAAACAGTGTTCTTAGAGATATGGGATCAAATTTTTACTGATTCACGATTCTATGTCTGATTAAGTTTATGTGTTTTTACATTTCTCTGCCTCAGGGAAAGCTACAGTATATCTGTTCAACTTTATTTGAATAAATATAACTTTACATGGCAATATGTCTGTAAATCACACTGGATAAAATTTAATAAAATTAGATACCAATACAAATTAGGTACCAAAACCAAAAATCATATGTGTATGTAGTCATTTTTATTTGAATAGCAGGTTACAATATGACAAATTATGTAAAAGTTTTACTGTGTTACTTTTGATTCTTTTCCTAAGCACCAATGTTTTAGTAATATAGATACTACATTCTTAAATGAAAGTTAAAATGTAATTATATTCTTTTTTCAATTAATTATAGCTATATAAACCATAACATGTGAATAGAAACAGATTTCAAATTTTATGTGTGGTATATACACTCAGACTATTTTTATAAACAATAATCGTTTATATATATTTATATGGAATATATATGTGTTTGTGTATGTAATATACGGGTACATTATAATTATGTCTCATAATGAAGTTCAAAGTCAGACAAAAACTATGCACACAGTGGCTCTCTGTCTACTTAAAAGCTGGGGAAATGGGTAGCTGCTCAATTCAAGAAGTTGAAAACCTTGGGACAAAAGGGACCAAGGTGCAGCTCCAGTTCAAGCTTGAGAAAGTCACTGTACAAGTCAACACTTAAAGGCTGCAGTACCTGGAATCTAAAGTCCGAGGGCAATGACAGCAGCAGCCTCCCTCCCACCAGCTAAATAGGAGTCAAGCACCCTTGAGCTTCCCCTTTTTGTGTTTGGTTGCAGCTAAGCCACTAGCCTGTTGGATTGTCTCCTGCATTTAGTGTATGTCTCTCCCATTTAATTTGCTGTCCACATGCTGCTCTCTGGAAACACCCCCAGAGACATACCATTAAGTTTGTTTTATCAATTTTCTAGGCATCTGTTAATCCAGTCAGATTAACAACCATGATTAATCATCATATAAAATAACAAACATCAAAGGAAAGAGTGAACTACTTCTGATTATCAAGTAATTTGTCAAATATCTAGGTTTAGATAATACAATGGACTAGAGAATCATAAACAAGGAAATGAGTAATAAAATATGATGAAACTTTGGTCAAATATCCATACTTTAACCAATTTAAAAACAGGAGAAAAATATTTTATAACTTTGAATGGAAAGGCTTACATGAAAATAAAAGAGTACTTTTTATGTCAAATGATCATTATGTAAAAAATTTAGATATATTTGATTATATTATCTCCACATATTAAAGAAGTATTTATCCTTGGGTGGGAAAAATACAAATAACTTTTGCATTATATTTTAAAGGTTGACTGTTGTACCGAGCTGACTTTTAAATTGCCCCCATCCCAGTTATTCTAATATTCTGCTTTCTCCCAGTTTGCTTTCCTGGTATAATTTCAAAAACTTCAAATGGGTATATTTTATTTCCATGATTATTTTGTGTTAGATGATGTCAGGCATGGTGGTGTATGCATGTAATACCAGTAGTTGGGAGGCTGAGACAGGATGATTGCATTTTCAAGGACTGCCTCAGCAACTTGGCAAGGCCCTCCACAATCTAGTGAAACCTCATTTCAAAACAAAATTAAATAATATAGTGCTGTGTTGTGAACAATGAGCCCCAAAGTCTTAAGACGAATACGTCACGTCACACATAATTTATGTCTTTCCATAATGCCAGAACTTTTATTCAAAATGTGAAGTTTATGGCACATAGAAAATTATTAGTACATTTTATAAGTAAAGTTAAGCTAGTTTTGGATGCTGGGAGGCTGCTTTGCCAAGAGCAAATTAGCTATGAATGAGAATCAAAGATTATACTTCACACTAGAAAATTTAACTATTTAGGTCTAACAAGTATATTAAATAATACACAAATCCTAAAACTCAGAGCACTTCAAATACTTAATAACTACTTACAAACAACGAGGAGGACGGAATAATGAACCAAGTCCAGGAACGGAGGAGAGGATTCTGATGTTCGCCTAAGCACTGAGAATACTGGTGTCACACTGATTCAGCAAAGAGCAGGACTGAAGTGAAGTCATTGGATTGGTGTCCTAGAGACAGTAGACTTGTCATGGCATAAGCAATAGCTCAACAGGCTGTATGCCAAAGCAGCTGTTATTTTTTATAGGATTCCTATAGGTTTCTGAAGGTGCTGTCAGTTTTCTTTGGCAGGCTGATGGAAACTTACCAGACACTTGTCATTTCCACAGATGTACAGTGACATAATTCCATCAGATGTAGGGAAAGATTTATGATCCAAGGGTTTGTTATCAATTGCAACACGGGCATGTTGGTCCGGGACATACGCTGGCCTGTCAAAAAAAAGTTGTTATGAGATGCTGAGGTTGTGTCTCGTGATCAATACAATTGGCATATCTGAACAGGGTGCGCCATACAAATTGCTTAGGTTCTTTATGTCCCATGCTCTATATCATTTGCATTTCAAAATAAGTAGTTTGTGAGTTCCTGAAGTTGTTTTATGCCCCTTAATTTACACAAGCTAGGTGTGTAGCTCAGAGGTAAAACACCTCTGGGTTCAATCCATGGTACAAAAAAAAAAAAAAAAAAGTTTGATGGCACAATTGACTCCAAGATTACCTAATTTTTTTTTGTTGTTGTTAAGCAGAATGTTTTCTATGGTTAGTTATAAAATTAGTAAGTCAGTCATTTAAAGCTTGAGAGGTTTTTTGCATTCCATGTTCAAATTCAAGGCAGAAGAAAGTACCCGGTGAGGGATTCAGGAGAACTTTAGAATCTTATAGTGTTCCTCTCTTGATGGAAAGTGTACATTCATTTCCACAAGCACAAGGAACAGTATTCCTCAAGCAAGAGTGATAGTGAAAAGATTTCTTTTTAGACTTTCCAGATGAAAATACATCCCTGCCAAGGCTTGATTTAGTTTTATAATATTCCTAACAAACAGCCCAGCTATTTCAAGTTGGACAAATCATTAATTTGTTTGGGGTAAGTAATTCAGATGTCGTAATTTCCTTAGCAGATTTCAGAGGAAGGCCTACGTGTGACATGGTCAGAATTCCTGCAAGGAGGCACACAAATGAGGCAATTTGTGAAGTTGTGAGGGTCAAGCAAAGATTGCAAAAACAGGAACAAGAAAAAAATCTGTGATTTAGAAATGCCAGAAACATGGAACACCTTAGAGGAAGAGCTACAGGCTTCAAACCAAGAAGCCTGGTTGCAAGAGTGAGTAGGCTGCCCAGTTCAATCTATGAAGCCACACGGGTGGGGTTGTCAATGCCCCTTGGAGATGCCATCTCACCACCATGTGCAGTAGATGTCAGAAATGGAGATGCAGTATCATCTTCCAAATGGAGATGCTTCCCCTGCTGCCTTTTCATATTGTTTTTGTTCTATTCCTTCTTATGGTCCTTTTAAATGCAAATGTTTATACTCAACCATTGTAGATAGGGTATGTATAACCTATTTTATGTTTTTAAAGGGGATCATAGCTACGAGATCATAGCTATGAGTTACTTTGAGTCTCAGAGACTTTGGACTTTGGGCTTTTGGGTGATGCTGGGACTGTTAAGACTAAGGGAACTCTTGGAAATGGACTATATGTATTTTGCATTGCAACGTGGCCATGACAGTTAGGTAGATTGAGGCGGAACATAAGAATTTGAATTTAGAATTTCACCCTAGCCCTCATGGAAGCAATGTAGGAATGCTGGAAGCAGGACTTGGTTGCTCTAGAGGTGTGCCTTGAGGTATGGCCTTGGGGATTATGTATCTTTTCTTCTTCCAGTGCTTGTGCTCTTACTTTCAGCCTTCTTTCAGGATTCTCTCTCTCCCTCTTTCTCTATCTCTATCTATTTCTCTTTCTCTACTTCTTGCCATTATTCTTTAAGCTTCAGACCCTGACCTCCTATCCTCATCTTGTATCTCCACAAACACTGAACAAATAAATCTTCCATCCAGTAACTCGTGTGCTCAGTAATTGTTGCCTGAGACCTAGACCAGACTTTGTACACTTTTACAATGACAAATGCATGATGAAACATGAAACTGAGTTTGCCTTGAAACCTATACTTGCTACGACTTCTACTAAAAAGTGGCACCTAATATTAAGCTAGTCTAATAAAATGATGCGTTTTTATGGGACTAGTGGAGCAACTTGATTTTGATCAGAAAAAAATAAGACTATATTTTACCAAATTAGCAATACAGTATTAAAGTAAAATCTGGTAAATATGAAAACCAATTAACTTGTAAATATTAAATATAACTGTAGATATTATAAAATTCTGTTTAACCATAGTAGTGGATATGTGAAAATTAATGGTAATTAGCAGTAGACATTATTTTAGTGCTCTCAAATGTAACTTTTTGCCATGAATATCTTTTTTGATTTTGAAATGTATAAGAATATAGTCATAAAGACAAAAATTAGGTTATACTGAACACTGCACAATAATAACAAAAATGACATAAAATATTTGATGAGGAACAGAAGGCTTTTGCATCTGAATAATGCTGGTGGAATGATACAACTTTGCAATGATGCACACTGATACCAATACAGAAAGACTATGTCATAGGCTACCATGAAACAATATGTTTTATATGATATAGCCTTTTGACACACCAAGGTTCACACATAATAGGATATCGGTTTTGAGAAAAACCAGGTTGTAATTTCATTATGCCAAGAAAATATAATGAGCTATGTCTTGACTATGTTATTTTATATCTAGTCCATTATAAGGTTTCTGGGTTTCTTGGTGTTAGTGGGATCATATCTTGCTTCTGCTCAAAATTTGTGTTGTTCATGTTGTTTTGTTCCTTTCTGTACTTCAAATATAACTTACAAATACATTTTTGTTTTATGAAGAGCATATATTCAAGATAATCAGTGAACTTTGCAATATTGAATGATTTCTCATTCTGATATCTACTGTTAAAAGTCACATGTATTACCAGGCGTGGTGGCGCACACTTGTAATCCCCGCGCTTGGAAGGCGGAGACAGGAGGATCGCGCAGGTTCGAAGCCAGTCTCGCTGGCTTAAGAGACCCTGATTCCAAATAAAACTATAAAATAGGTTTGGAAGTGTACCCTGGAAGAAGAAGGGCTTCCAGGAACCCCAGTACCACCAAAAAAAAAAAAATTAAAATCACATGTATTGTGTAGATCAGTAGTAATACACTAATCCGAGTCCTAAAGTTTCCTTTGGTTTTTACAGCTGATTTTACATATATGACTAAAATGTCATAGATGAGTAAGTCTATTACATATTAAAATAAAATATACCATTTAATAATTTAAATATATGGTAGCTGGGCTTGTTGGCACATGTCTTCCAAGTGTAAAACACTTCGAAGCTGGAAGGATCACAGGTTCCTGAAGTAAATTTGAGATCCTTTCTCAAAACAGAAAAAGAAATACAAAGTGCTGGAGGTGTATAGAGATAGAATGCCCCTTGGTTCAACCAAGTACCACACATTCACATGTACATATGTGTGCATGGGCGCATACACACATACACACACAGAAGACGATGCAGATTATTAAAACTCCATCAAAAATCTTCCTATTCCCAAGTACATGTATTTAAACTCACTTTTTTCCTTTAGTTTCTCAAATAATGTGACAGAAAATCACTTAGAATTGTCGCAGGTGTTCTGCTGCTAACTTCATTAAAATGTAAAGCACAGTAGGAGGCTTTTACGCAAAAAATAAAGAATTATTGGGTGTGAAAAATCTTACCTTTTAAGTTTTTCAAGTTCTGAAAGAGAAAATAGTAATTACAAATTCTTTATATGATTGTAATCTCTAAAAAAAGTTATATACTTCAGTAATTATTTCTTTCTTCTTTTAAAAATATAACCATTTTATAAAATTTAAATAGTCAGAAAATTAGCATATACGCAAATTTCCATAGTTATTAAAATACAGTTTAAGAATATTTAGTATTTTTAAATTTGAAAGAAAATTATTATAATATTTACATGGTGAGACAGTTGAGACTGGTATGAACCTTATTTCAATCCTTTTTTTTTTTTCTGTTCAAATAAAGCTATCATCAGCATTGTCATTAACCTGGTTATTTTGTAACCTTTGTAGAGACAGAAAAATAATTTTCTGAAAGAATCTTATATCTTTCATTTTTGTGCTCGCTTGACAGTCACATTTTTTAAGGATGGCCACTTGTCAGGGTATTTAAAGAATATGCATGTCAAAAGCGGCATAAAGTACTTTTATAATATTTTACTAAATTTAAGAGGTAATGTCTGTACCTTATTTTTGCTATAAACAATGATTAGTTTTAATAACATTGAATGATAAGGTATTAATAAGAATAATGAACACTAAAATAGTATTAAATATTTGTTTTACACTATTCTATTTTCTTCTTTCTTTCTTTCTTTCTGTCTTCCTTTCTTTTTTTATTCATTTATTTTACAGTACTAAGGATTGAATTTAGAGGCATTCTATCTCTGAATTGTACCCCTGGCCACACTTCAATTTTTAGTTTGAGACAGTCTTACTAAGTTACTTATTCTCACTACATTGCTTAGAAAAACTTCAAAACTGCTGTCCTTCTTCCTTAGCCTCCCCAGCACTGAGATTACAGCGTGTACCACCATGTCTAGTTGATTTTTGTTTTTTGTTTGTGATTTTTTTGGTGGTACTGGGGTTATTGGAAGCCCTTCTACCTCCGGGCTACACTCCCAGACCTATTTAATACTTTTTTGTTTGTTCGTTTTTTTTTTTTTTTGTTGTTTGTTTGTTTGTTTGTTTGTTTGTTTTGGAAACAGGGTCACTTAAACCAGCGCAGTTGGGTTCAAACCTGCGCGATCCTCCTGTCTCCACCTCCTAAGAGCCGGGATTACAAGCGAGCGCCACCATGCCCGGCTGAGAAATAAATATTTTACATTTGCTTAAAATAGATACAAAGAGATCATGTAAATGATCTCTGGATATCCAGCTAGAAAGAAAACCTCACCTAAAAACAAAGCTTAAATCTGAAAGATTTGTACTATAATATGGGATTGATAATGTATAAATTCAAATGAAAGAATGGCTAGAGGTCAAAACAGAAAATGTTTGAGCATTGTTGCCTATTTTATATTATTTTATATAAATATGACAATTATTTTCTGATGTTCTGAAAATTCATGAGAAGCCCATGTAACACCTCCTTTATGGGGATGGAGGGTTTGGGGGGAGAATGATGTATAATATATGGTTAAACTGTACAGATGACAAAAGCTTAGTACTGTCAGAATTTTTATTTCTTTATTTAACTACCTTTTGTTACTATCTTTTCTCTTTTTTGGTGTGTGCTACTGAGGATTGAACCCAGAGGCAGTCTACCACCTCTGGTCTATAACCTCAGCCATATTATATATGTATATGTATATGTATATGTGTGTGTGTGTGTGTGTGTGTGTGTGTGTGTGTGTATTTTTTAATTTTGAAACAGTGCTTCCAGAAGTTGCTGATGGCCTAAGTTGCTGAGGCTGGCAATGAGCCTGTGATTTTACTGTTTCAGACTCTTGAGTACTGGAATAACTGATGTGTGACACCATATCTGGTTCTATTTTTTTTTTAATTTTAGGTTATAATTATACATCACAGATTTTGGCATAACATTTCATTATATTTGTACACTGAGTATGGAGTAATGCATCATCTCTGACATTTATTATTTCTTGGGCTAGTACCATAAAATCTTCCTCTCTTAGTATTTTAAATTATACAAATGATTTTAACTGTAATTACTGTTCTGTGTAACAGATACCAGAACTCCTTCTATTTGGCAGTGACTTTTCCCTCATTATCCAATATGTCCTTAATTTTTTCATTTTCTCTCCCCTTTCTAGTGTCTGACAACTACTATTCTTGTTTCTAATTTTCATATTTTAAATTTTTGCTTACTTTTATTTTTAAAAGTAACTTTAACTGATATATACAACAAGTATTGCAGTACATATTAATGAGGCACTCTGATGCATAGGTTAAATGTACCTTCTTAATTTATAAATTCTTTATGATGAGACTTATCAAAATCCTTTCATCTAGCTTCTTGAAATGTATGGCTACCTCAAGATTACCTATAGTCAGAATCTCTTACTTCTATGGAACTGTAACTTTGTGTTCATTTACCAAACTCTTTCCATCTCTCCTGCCCCCGACTGTCCCTGGTTTTTGGTAACAGCAAATCTACTTGCAGCTTGAGAGCCAATATTTTTATATATATTTTACATTAGTGAAATTATGTATTTTTGTTATCACTGTTTTTACTTAAACTTGTGACTTCCAGGTCTATCCAATTGCTAAAATTATAGTATTTTATCATTTTTGTGGCTGAGTAGCATTCAGTTTTTATATACACTACATTTTTTATCCATTTTCTTTCTCAGTTGGTCCATATCTTGGCAATTTTGAGTAGTGAATAGTGTTGCAATAAACATAAATAGGGAAAGTTACAATACGTAATCAATTTACATACTGTGGAGAACAGCTGAGCTAATATATGTATAGAGAAAATTCTTCAAAGAAGACTGATGAATTAGTGATTGATAATGATGCCATTAATGCTTAATTAGTGGTAGAATTAATGGAACCGGGCTTTCATTTCAATTTTTCTTAAAAGCTAAACATTATTTTTACTGATTTCATATGCTTCCCTTCATTTTTTTAATACCAATCTGTTCTCTATTAAAATATGTACTATGTCTTATTATAAAGTAAAAACATCTGTAAAAATAACCCATCAAGAAATAGTTTTATTTTACTTACTTTTTGAATTCCCCATAATCTCAAGATAGGTAGACATAAAATAAATATTCTAAACATGATATCAATAAGAATTCAAAGACTATATAATTTTAAGTGTCCTTATTAATGGATTTATTCTTTATCTGTCAGCCTTTGCAAAATACTATACTATAGAGGTTAAAAGCTCATCTATAAAAACCAAATAATAAATGACTTGGCTGAGCTTTACAAACAAGTAGTAAATAATCATGTAAATAAACCATTAAATGGATCTAGTTTCTTTAATAGATTTTTAACCACTTGGTTTGTTTAATTTGAGTAAATACAGCTTTTATGATTATCATACTACACAAAGTTACTAATTGAACCTTCTTGTTTTCAGAATTTTATACTGGTATAACATTTTTACAGAATAGGCTTAATTTAAAAGTATTTGCAAATTTATTTGTGTATAAACCATTCTGATTTTAATTTTAATATTAACTGATAAGTGGAAAGCCTCTAAGTTTGGGCCATTATAAATTAAGCTGCTGTAAACCTCTGTTTTCAAGATTTTGTGTGATCATAAACTTTCAACTGTTTGTGGTAAATTCTACAAAGTACAGTAGCTGAGTCATACAGTAAGCTGATGAGCATCTGTTTAGTTGTGTAGAAAACCATCAAACTGTCTTCCAAAATGACTGTACCATTTTGCTTTCCTAACAGAAAAAAATGAGAGATCCTGTTATTATACATCCTTGCCAGTATTTGATTTTTATCAGTGTTGGGATTTGGCCCTTTCTAGCAGGTGTAGTATTTTATCCGTGTTTTAATTTGAATTTCCTCAGTGACATCTAAAAACGCAGTTTCACTTCTTGATGAGTATATACAAACATTTTAGTAATACTGTTTTACCTGAGTCATAAGACTATTCAAATATATTCTCTGGAAAGCTCATACAAAAGATCCGAGACCCAGTTCCTTCCAATTATCATTTTTCATAAACAGGTCACCCAGCTTACAATTTATTCCATTTCTCTATTTTCTACATTTGAGTTTATGTTAATTTAAAATGCTATCTAAACTGAATTATCACCCAGTTAGATTGTATTTTTCAGTGAGGTTCAATTTTTGGCACATCTTGTGATTTTTTTGTTTTACTAATGAGGCATATATTTAAGATACAATCTTTGGTTTCAAGAAAGGCTAACGACATTGGGAGATATATGCATAAACTGAATTGATGGTTTAAGAGAATATTTTGTGATAAAAGTACTTCTCTAAACAAAAAGCAAAATTTCATGTTGCTTCTGGGTGTTTGTTTGTTTGTTTGAACAGTGTGAGAGAAGAATTTAGTAGCCTATTTTCTTTGTCCCATTTTGGGCTGTTTAACTATTTTTTTACCTCTACTTTAGAAGCTTAAAAACCATGTGTGTTCTGGCTACCATTCTACGCCTCTTCCATATCTTCAGCCTTATAATAGGCACATAAATTCTTTTTTGACTGAATAAATATACTTTGCCTATAATTATTTTGATTGCCAAAATGTTATTTTTTCCCTGTGCTTTGAACTGGGCTTTAAATTCTTAAAAAGTAAATAAAAATGGCAATATGAGAGTACATTTACTTTTTCAGGTACTGTGTATCAAAGTCTCTTCTGGTTTTTCACATAGATTTTCTCTGTTATCATAGAAACATTCTTTCACAGTGCCTTCTATTCACATTTAAACTAAAGAAAATCGGATTATGTTTTTTCTTCTTTCAAATGATATGTCAAGTAACTAATAATATTTTGTATTAATAGTACAGGTCTCATCACTGTGGGGATCTCGACCTTAATACAATGTACTGAATGAATTCAGTACATTCATGGCATGGTATTTGAACTTTTGTTTCATATTTTTCTTGCTGTCTAAAATTTGCATTTGCAAGATGTCAGTGAGGAGAAGAAAGTGTATTGAAAAAAATTCTTTTCTTGCATATACACGGTCCTCAAAGGACAGAGGAAACTGAATCTCAGCTGTAATAATTTCAGTTTTGCAAAGAAAGTATTTAACTTATATTCTTTACCTGCAAAAATAATGCCAATATTTTTGAAATGTTTGTATGGGAAGAATGCTTGTATAGTGTTCACTTAGCTCAAAAATTTTGAAGCTGTGGGAAGAAAAAATTAATAGCAGAACAGGAGTTTCATGACACAGTGTGGCTTCATTACTAAATCCACACACACAATTCTACCTCTACAGTTTCTTATACATTAAGTAGCGTAAACACATTGCATGATTCATTTAGTGCCTAATTTTTCACTTGGACAAAGTATCCAAAGATATTCCAATTCACATGCAAAAATAAATTTTAGGGGTAAGTAATACAGTTCACAATAGGGAGAAAACAACCCTCCTTTTCAGATCCTGTATTAAATCAATATATTTTTCTACTATGTCTCTAAATACTGTAATTATTCATAGAATACAAAAATAAAAAGAGACAAATTAATAATGTTAAGAAAAATATAAGCCAAAAACTCTAGTTCTGAATGATGTCATGGCACTGCTAATTTTAAACTAATCCATACAGCCTTTCATCCACATTTTTCTTGCCATTTTGTCTCCAACTTCTATTCTTAGATGGTCCAAGCACTGTGTTCAATCACATAGGCTTATGTAGCTTAACTTATAATTACTATTTTTCAATGTTTAGTTTAAATTATTTCTTATAGCCCTTTAGGCTAAATTGGCTCCTGTTTGCCTTCCTTCCTTTCCTCTCTCTCTCTCTCTCTCTCTCTCTCTCTCTCTCTCTCTCTCTCTATATATATATATATATATATATATATATATGTATATATATATATATACATATATATATATGTATATATATATATATATAATCTTTCTCATAATAGGGTTTGAACCCAGGGGTATCTAACTTCTAGCTATGTCTCCAAACTTTAATTTTATTTTAAAATATAATCTCACAAGATGATGAGGCTGGCCTTGAACCTGTGATCCTCCTGTTCCAACCTTCCAAATATTGAGATTATAGGCACACTTCACCACACCTGGCTTCATTTATCATAAGTATATTCCTTGGGGGTCTAGAACCAAATTAGAAGAATTTGACAGATATCTCTGATATTTATGACTATAATTATTGAAATATATGTATTATTTATGATATTACAGTAATTATGACATTACATAATTTATGCTATGAATCCTAATAAATTCAAAATATTAAGTAAATTATCAGAAAATGTTTATAACTAGAATAATTTTCAAAAAATGTATTGAACAAATACACTTAATGAGTTAAGAAACTTTATAAAATTTATATGGAAATATAATGCATCTTTTTGTAATTGGAATACATATAAAGATACATTAAAATGTTTATACCTCATTTATTTTATATTTTTTGATGTTTTGCTCAATTTTTAATTCATTCCAAGTATAATTTTATATTTTCAAGGAATCATGGTTGTGCACTGGTTTAAGGCTTACTTGGGTATAATACTCAGACTTTGAGACATGCACTTGTGTTTCTTATTTTTCAGTCTTTTTATTTAGCTTTGTTGGCATATTATAATTACACATAAAAATGGTATGCATTGTGACGTATTCATACAAGCATGCAATATGATTTAGTCAATTTTATTTCTTATTCCGTACCCTTTCCCTTTCCTCTTTCCTTCTCCTGGTCTTTCCCCTGTACTTTCATGGTGTCTCATAAAGTTACTTTCAAATTGTACAAATGGCATGCATGTTGGCCAATACCTATAATTCAAGTAATTGAGAGACTGAAATAGGAGGATCCCAGGTTCAAAGCCAGCCTCATCAATTTAGTGAGGCTCTTAGCAAGTTAGTGAGATCTTGTTTCCAAATAAAATTGAAATTTATCTGAGGGTCTTGGAGATAGAATACCCTTAAAGTCAATCCCTAGCACCACACACAAGACAAATTGTACAGATGGAAGAGCTACTGGTGTGAGATATCATTAATGTATTATGAAATGGTTAAAAATGATATGCATATCTTTCAATATGCATCTTTTTGTAGTCTACAAAAACAAACCCATATTTTACAAAATGTAGTGATTTTGGTTTATTTCATAGTGTTTTCCCCCTGGTGGATCTACAAGTCTGAGTCATCCACTTTTCCATGGTAAACTCATTGCCTAAGCAGCAGGGAGCTGTTCCTGGAAGATGAGGCCAAACCAAGCTTGCAAGGCTTTCAGGAGCCTGAGCCAGCTCTCCCTGTGTGGGAGATTGCAGGGAAAACTTACCCATTAGAGCTTCTTCTATCTCTCAAAGAGGTTACATACATCAGGCTGGGGCTCAGGGGGCATGGACATAGAAGATTGGGTAATGAATTTTTTTCCTGGTTCCTGGGATTGGTGATTTACAGATTTCAAATAATGTGTACAATCAGAGACTACTGAAATTTTCACACATTTTGGAACTTCTGAACCTGAAGGTAACCTAGGAGCAGAACATGATTTGCAGACAAACATAAATAAGAATGCATCCGGTGGAGAAGACATCACAGAAAGAAAGGACAAATCCACTGGAAGTGGCTCAGTGCACCACAGATAAGAATATATTATAAGAATATAAGATAAGATATGAAAATATTTTATGGTGTCCACACCTCATTGGAGTAAAATAATAAGGAAAAACATATACAACAAATGAATGAATAGAGACCTTGAGGTTTAGCTTGTTAAACAAGGTAGAAAAAAGCTGTGGTTTATTAGAATCACTGTGGTGTGTGTGTGTGTGTGTGTGTGTGTGTGTGTGTGTGTGTGTACAAACTACATTACAATACCATATGCTATGCACACATACACACTGCGTGTAATATATTTAACGATGATGGATAATTTAGGACTGTGTAGAATGAATTTTAAATAAAGCTATTGAGATAGAAGGGCATATCTTAATAAAATGTTATTACAATAAGAAGATAAAAGTCATGTGTTTGTTTGGGTCAAATTAAATAGGGATATAAAGATGCATATATATGCATATATATGCATATGTATGTGTATGCATATATATGCCTGTGTGTATACCATGTACCATAACAAGGGCTTGGAACATTTATGGACTAAAAAGTAAGAAACAAAGAGGAACTCTAAAATATAGCACAAGCAGAGACAAGGAGCAGGAATACAGAGTGTAGAGACAAGCCCAGCCCAGTGTGGTGATCCTCCTACTGCAGAGATCACAGCCCAGACTCACTGAATCCTGACAAGTCACCATGGTGCTGGACTCCTGGATCTTGGAAACCTGCCCTCCTGAACTTGTGGGAAATCTAAGCTCTAGGATTTTAGGGAATGCTTTTTATGGGATAGTGTCTCTTTAGAGGCACCTTACTGCAGAACTTACTCCCAGGGGGTGTAGAGGAAAGATGTTGACTGTGTCATGCACATCATATGCCACAGGGCCTAGTTTTGAAGAAAATGTGAGGGCTGCAGAATTCAGCAGCACACAGCTACAAATAGCACCTGAGGTGGATGAGATGCCAAGAACACCTGCTGGCGGCTGCATGCTCCTGGCTGCCACGCGCTACCGGAGCGAGAAATGGGCAACTGGGGTAGCCTCAGGAGCAGGGCCTGGGAGAAAGCTGAGAGTAAGAACCGTTTCCTCTTGTACGACTCTCTAGTACTCTCTACTGACCAAGCTGTACTGCCAGCTGGTACAGAAGAAAAATATGCTGTAAGCTTCAGATCCAGCTGCACAGAAGAGGTAAAAAGAGAAAGTGGGGGCTAATAAGTAATAAGGTAGTCACCCTGGATCCAAGAGAGATATATTACAAGGTAATTGCATACCTGAAATCGAGAATAGTAGCCAACCGTGTACGCATTATGTTTTTTCCAATGCATATATGACTATGATAAAGTTTAACTTATAGATAAGGCACAGTAAGAGATTCACAACAGTAATTTAGCCCAGACCTTTGCAATCTTGGCATACATATTTTTCTCTTCTTATTGATAATTTTGATCTTTTTACATAAATTATGGGTTCTCTATGGTGAATATTTTTTAACAGTATCATTGCTCCTGGACTTTGGGGTAATTATTAGGTAAAATAGGGGTCATTTGAATATCAGAACTGTAATACCACAGCAGTCTTTCTAATAACATAGATGACTACCAAGTAGTTAACTGGCAGGTGTGAATTCACTAATGAAAGGATGATTCACATCTGGGGTGGGAGGGAACAGGGCAACTCAAGATTTCTTCAAGCTGCTCAAAATAATATGCAATTTAAAACTTATGAGGTGTTTATTTCTGATACTTTCTTTCCCTATAATATTTATTGAATATAATTGAGGACAGCTAACTGAAATTAAGGAAAGCAAAATCATAGAACATAGATTTTTATTAGAAATAACTGGAGCATGTATCTATATAACTATTCAGCTTTCATACAGACCTTGTTTCATACATTTAAATTATTGGTTCATCAAAAATAAATAACTCAATAATTCTATTGAAAATACAGCTAATTGGGCATGCTGGCACACACCTGTAATCCTGATGAGGTAGAATAGAAGAAATAAATTTTAGGTAGAAAGGAGATGCATTGGGAAAGAAAGAAAGATAAGGTTTTAAAATCTGGAATCCTAGCCAGGTGTGGTGGTGCACGTTTGTAATCCCTGCGCTTGGGAGGTTGAGACAGGAGGATTGCATAGGTTCGAAGCCAGCCTCAGCTGGCTTAAGAGACCCTGTTTCCAAATAAAATATAAAAAATAGGTCTGGAAATGTAACCCAGAGGTAGAAGGCCCCTGGGTTCCGTCCCCAGTACTACCAAATAAAATAAAATAAAATCTGGAATCTTCAGTTTAACAGAGCTTAGTCATTCTAAAAAAGCCAGGCCCATATTTTTCTTTGCCCTCAGGAAGATCCTCAAAAAGTCACGCTTCTTGTTAAGAGTCCTCATACATTCCAGGCACTAGATAGCCCAGGGTTCCTGTCCCTGGACCCCAAAAGTCCTAGCCCAAAGGAATTCTCACCCAACCAGAATGCTACAAAGAAGAGGCCACTATCCCTTGTGATCTGGCCACTCTCTCTGTATTAAGCCCTATAAAAAAATACAATTATGAGGAGCTTTTATCCATTCTTTTTTGGGCCATTCTGAGCCATTTTGAGTTATTTGGGGCCACTTTGGGCCATTTTGGGGCAGCTTTTGCTGCTCTTGGTTTCTCTCCCTGCACAGCTTTTTGAGATAACTCACATGTCCCTTAATCGTGTATCCTTACTTTACTTGAATTAAAACCTCTGCCTTTATTTCTGACGTGTGTGTGTTGAATTTTTTTTTTTTTTTTTTACCATGGAAGCCAAGAACCCACAGAAATTGTTGTGTTGCCCATATTATTCCCAGTATCTGAGAAGCTGAGTCAGGAAGATTACAAGGTTGAGACCTGCTTCAGCAACTTAGCAAGACCCTCATAACTCGGTGAGACTCTGTTTCAAAATAAAATAGCTGGGGGTGTAACTCAGAGGTAGAATGCACCTGGGTTCAATTTCCAGTACAAATAAAATAAATAAATAAAGCTATTTTTCTATTATTCTTTCAAATGAAAAAATATATATTTCTTGGTTTTCTCCCAAACAAGGAGACATATCGTCACAAGTGATTTTATTTATCACGGGAAATATTAACTACCCTGTAATTTAGTCACCATCCTACAGAATATTCTGTTTCTTAAAAAATGTAGTTGCAAGGGTAACTTCCAACAACTTACATAAAAAAATAAAATTGGAATAGAGGGGAGAAATAGCATTTTCAAATAAAGACACACACAAATGCTTGTAACATGGCAGCTTAATTAAATATGTGAAGATTAATTTCCATCATTGATTGATGTAGTAAGGGATGTTTGTGCTTCCTTCTGTTGATACTCATTCCATCTTCTCCCTGACCTAGGAGCTCTGTACAGCATTGGTACTTCACAGAGACACTATGAGTACCACTGCATCTATGAGATCACATGGCCCAAGTAGTGGAACAACTTATACTTCAGCCTGAATTTGCTAAAGAAGAGGAGATACTTTGTTCTATGTGGTCATGATATCCAAAATACTCCCATCCAGGTTGTGCCTCCCTCTTTGGATGGCAACTTCTGTAATGCGCAGTCTCTTCCTTTGAAGGAAATATCTCAACTTGCTTCCTATCGCTGAATCCTAAGTACTTTGACAAGGTGCTTGTCTCTTGAGTGACGGTGAGGCTGCTTTTGTACCCTTTGACTCACATTTTTTTAGTTAGCGTTTTAAAAATTTTATGGGTGCATTATAGTCTCACATCATAGTGTAGTTCGTAGAGATTGTGACATTTCTTTGTGGACATCTCCAGTCCTTTTTTGTTTATGCTCGTCAAAGCCAGTCAGAATAATGTAGTCAATGACCCTGTGATGGAAAATGCAATGTCAAGATGATCAAAATCTGGCAACTGTGTTTTGCTGTAGAGTTTTATGCTAGAGTAGCTTTATACTATATGTGGCTTTGAGGTCGTATGGCAAAAGGTAAATAAGTGACTTGTTAGTTAAGTCAAAATGTTTTTGATGGCAATTGAGTATTAGTTTACAGAAAACAGGATTGGCTAGGTCAAATGCTACACATCATGTACCAGGATCTTGATATTTTTTTCTTTTCTGAAAAGATATCTCATTGGGAAAGTAGCCATGAATATATTTGACAATTTTTAAATGACAAATGTATTTATTTTTTAAAAATATTTTATTGGTGCATTGTAGTTCTATATCTTAATGGAGTACAAGAGGGTAGAGGCATACATGCACACATCACCCAATTAGCCCTCACTCGATTTCTGCCCCATTTCCTCCCCCCTCCCTCCTTCTCATGTTTGACTTAGTGATTGACTTTGATATTTTGGTATCACTGATTGTCCAAATTCTATCTCACTATTCACTGCCTAAACTAATGAGTGAAAGAGGGTTATAATTAGTATAATATCATCATGCATACCTATTTCTAGTTCTTTATGATAGAATTAGTTTCTATAGTTGTGGTATTGGTTCTGATTTTTGACCTGGGAAGAAAATAAAAGATCCAGGTGCTTCCTGTCATGATAGAGATTTTAACAGTTGTGAAGTATGTCACTGCTGATCAGAAAGCATGGCCACTGAATGACATAGTTGCCAAAGAAAGGTGTCCCTGCTGCAGGCACTGGGCACTGGAGAAGCCATGTGCAGAAATTCCAGACAGTGCTCAGAGTGGACCAGAGCCAGGAAATGAACACTTGCTTCTTACAGTGTCTCTTTACTGCCCTCTCATGGCAAAGTCTCAATGAAATACAAAATAAGAAAACTAAAAACTCAGATATATTTTCACAAACCAAGGAAAAGGTTGAATTTCCAGTTGAGTGACAGTAAGCCAACAACTGGCAAAAGTCCTAAAATTTATCAACAATGACAACAAAATATATCTTTGAGGGGTACACAGATGACAAAAACAGTAAATCTTTCACATATATAACACAGGTTACAATACACAAAAATTTTAAAAATGGGTCATACTAGTAGTATAACACAACAATGGGAAAATAAAATACATTGATAAGAAAACAGAGGCAAAAATATGTTGAGATATTATTTCTTAAACAGAAAAAGAAAACAGTTTTGATATGAAGAATTAAAGTATAAACTGGTTGTGGTGAAGCACACCTGAAATCCTAGTACTTGTGAGGCTGAGACAAGAGGATTTCAGGTTCATAGCCAGCCTCAATCACTTAGCAAGACATTCTGCAAATTAGTAGCATTCTTTTCCAAAATAAAAATAAAACAGAGCTAGGATTGTGTGGCTCAGAGATATAATGCCCCATGGCTCAACCTATTGTAACAAAAAAAATCTACAGAAAGTATAAATAAAAGTATAAATAAAAGTAGTATATACTGAGTACAGAAAAAAAGAACTAAAGCAAAATTCTAGTAAAACATTAAAATAATATATTTAAAAAATCAGTCCTTAAATTTATTTGAAACAACAAAAATCCCAGAACAGAAAAAAATAGTTCTAAAAATAGTAACTATGCAAGAGGCATCACAACACCTGATTTCAAACTATACTTCAAAGCCATAATAATAAAAGCAACATGGTATAGGCAAAAAAACAGACACAGACTAATGGGCAAGAATACAAGACTCAGAAACAAATCCACATGCATATGGCCAATTGATTTTTGACAAAGGGGCCAAAAACGTACATTGGAAAAAAGATACCCTCTTCAACAAATGGTATTGGCAAAACTGGTTAATTAAATGCCAAAACATTGAAATAAATCTCACTTTCTCAGCTTGCACTACAGTCAATTCAAGATGGATCAAAGACTTGAAAATCAGAGCAGAGACCTTACAACAGCTCCTCAAAGAGGGCATAGGTCCAACACTACAACACAGAGGCACAGGTAAAAACTTTCTCAGAAAAATACCCAAAATACAAGAAACTAGAAGGCAGATCAATAAGTGGGATTGCAATAAACTGAAGAGCTTCTGTACAGCAAAGGAAACTATCAAGAACCTCAACAGAGATCCAACAGAATGGGAGAAAAATTTTGTCAACTACTACTCTGAAAAAGGACTAATATCTAGAATACAGAGAGAACTCAAGAAACTCACTACTAAGAAAATAAATAACGCAATCAAAAATGGGGCAAGTGAACTAAATATATACTTCACAAAACAAGAAATCCAAGTGGCCAATAAATGTAAGAAACATGCCCAACATCATTGGCAATCAGAGAGATGCAAATCAAAACTACCCTGAGATTTTGCCTAAATCCAACTAGAATGGCGATCATTATAAACACAAACAACAACAGATGTTGATGAGTATGTGAAGAAGTGAAAACTCTAATACATTCTTGGGATTGCAACTTAGTGCAACCACTTTGGAAAAGAGTATGGAGGATCCTCAAAAGAATGAACCTACCATATCATCCAGTCAATACTACTTCTGGGTATCTAGCCAGAATAATGGAAATAAAGCTACCAAAATAATGCATATGTATCTATATTCATAGCTGCAAAATTCAAAATTGCCAAACTAAGGAACCAGCCAAGATGTTCATAAATGAATAACAGATTACAAAACTATGGGGTATGTTTTGTACACAGTGGAATTTTACTCAGCCATAAAGCAGAACAAAATTAGGTCATTTCTGGGGAAATGAACGGAACTGGAGAACATTATGCTAAGTGAGATTAGTCAGTCACAAAAAGTAAAAAAAAAAAAAACAAAAAAAAAACTGGATGCTGTCTCTAATATGCAGAAGCTAGGGAGAAAAAGGGTCACAGGAGAAACTCTAGACAAGAAAGGAGAAAACATAGAAGAGAATATAAAGTGACCTAACACAGAGGGATGAGTTTAACATACTATCCAGGGATGGAAAAATATAATTTGTATTTAATATACACGCTTTTTCTTTGTTTGTGTAGTACTGGGGATTGAATCCAAGGGCATTCTACCTGAGAGATATATTCTGGTCTTATTTTATATTTTATTTTTCAAGCAGGGTCTCAGTTACTCAGGGCCTGACTAAGTTGCTGAGGCTGGCAGCAAACCTACGATCAGATTTAGCCTCCCAAGTACTTAGTGATTACAAGTGTGTGCCACCCCACCGTACTTAATTTATACAATTTTGAAGAAGAAAAATTATGTACTTTAGGAATGTAAGCATAGGATATGAAAACAATTAAAACAAAGACAGCAATTACTATACATCTTTGGAATGTAGAGTTCTCTAGAATGGATAAAGGTGCTTTGAATAGGAACAAAGAGATGGCTTTCAGAGATCTGATATTGATATACATTTTTTAAATTCCCCAATAACTATATTTTTGTGATACTGGGGATAAAACCCAGGGACATTCTACCTCTGAGTGACACCCCTAGCCCTACATTTTTGCTCTTTATTTTGAAACGGTTTCACTGAGTTGCAAAAGGCCCCACTAAGTAGCTGAGGCTGTCCAAGAACCATGATTCTCCTGTCTCAGCTTCCCAAATGCTGGGATTACAAACATGAGCCACCACTCCCAGCTCCCTATTACTGCATATTTTAATTTTTTATTAGTGCATTGCAATCATACATCTTAAGGAAGTACAAGATGGCAGAGGTACACAAGAACACATCAACTCAATTAGCTCTTGCCCAATTCCTACCCCATTCCCTTCCCCCTTCCTCGTCATGTTTGGCTTAGTGATTGATTTTGATTTGATTTTCAATGTACATCATGTACATTAGGGAATTTATCTCTTCCCCCTCTAATCCCTCTTAGGTCACCTAATTTTCTCATCCAACATTTCTCCTTCATCTAGAGCCCCTATGGCCCTTTTTCTCCATAGCTTCTGCATCTTAGGGTGTGAATCTGATTTCTTACTTTCTGTGATTGAAATTTCAGGGTAGTTTTGATTTGCATCTCTCTGCTGATTATGTTGAACATTTTTCACACACTTATTGGCTAGTTGAATTTCTTGTTTTGTTAAATGTCTAATTAGTTCACTTGCCGATTTTTAGATTGGGTTTTGTTTTCTCATTGCTGAGATTCTTGAGTTCTCAGTATAGTCTATATATTAGTCCTCTATCAAAAAAATAGTTGTCAAAAATTTTTCTCCCATTCTGTAGGCTCTTTGCTGAGGTTCTTGATAGTTTTCTTTGCTCTACAAAAGCTCTTTAGTTTAATGCAGTCCCACACATTGATTCTCCTTTTAGTCTCTTGTGCCATTGGGGTCTAGTTGAGAAAGTTTTTACCTGTGCCTATGTGTTGCAGTGTTGGATTTATGCCCTCTTCAAAAAGCCTGAAGGTTCCTGCTCTAATTCCAAGTCTTTGATCTATCTGGAATTTACTCTTGTGCAGGTTGAGGAAGAGAGGTTTATTTCCATTTTCTGCATATGGTTAACCAGTTTTACCAACACCATTTATTGAACAGGATATCTTTTTCCCAGTGTATGTTTTTGGCACCTTTGTCAAAAAGCAATTGGCTGTAAGTGTATTTGTTCTTCTATTCTACTCTACTGGTCTATGTATCTGTTTTATGCCAGTAATATGCTGTTTTTATTACTATGGCTCTGCTTTTTTTTTCTGCTGTAAGAATGCTGTTTTCACAATAGAGATCACGTGTCAGCAGGAATAATATATGCTGCTTCCTTAGGTTGCCATCTTCCTTGAAGTTTCATATTATATACTTAGGTTTTGAAGATTCTTTACATATTGCTCTAATTATAAAATATATGCTTTGAAAATATTTTCTTTCAGTTTATAGGTTATTTCTATTAGTAATATCTTTCAATTAAACTTATTATGAGGATGATGTTTTATTTATAATATTCTATGAATTATTCTATTGGTATCAGAGAAAAATGTATTTAATATAAAATAACACTTTTTTGAGTTTTTGAGAAGTTGAATTTTTTTTTTCAGTAGGGAATGAACCCAGTGGCTCTGTACCACTTAACTGCACCCCTCCTTCATCTTATTTATTTATTTTTTTAATTGGAAATAGGTCTTCCAAAATTTCAGAGGCTGGCCTCAAACTTGCAATCCTACACTCTCAGCCTCCTAAGTACTGAGATTATAGGCATGCACCGGCCATCTTCAGCAACAAAGTATATATTTAAATCCATTATTTGCTTATATATAAGTACATGTATACATATATGCACATGTGTATATACAGAAGTGGGTGTATATGTTTTATATTTTTACTTTTGCATATATATACAAATATGTATTCATGTTCCTATACATAGTTATTATTTTCAGCAATGGGAGATACACATTTAACAGCAGGGAAGTGATTTTTGTTTTCCTCATGTTAAAGGGAGAGTCAAATGGCACTTTCAAGTTGATTCTGGATGGTTAACACTTGAAAGCAATAGTGATCACTTGTGTTGGCATGACTGGCATTATTCGGAGGCCTTCAGTAAGGTGTGACAGACAAGAGAAGTTGTTTGAGCAACTCACAACTCACTGTCACACCAAACTTATATCCTTCTGTTCATGCTTCCCTTTTTTAAGATAAATATATTTGGTTTGAGGGTAAAAAATCACATACAGCCCAAATAAATGCTCATGTCTTAAAATTCTTTAAATCATGCTGAGTTAATGATATATGGAATGCTATGATTAGGTATAGGCAAACTGTTTATATTTGTGACAGCACTGAAGTCATTAGCACTCCACTTATGTGCTATCTACAAAAGATGGGTCTGGTAAGGGAATAGAAGGCTACCAATTTCTGAGAATGTCAACATTTTTGACTTGGTATAAAGCTGAGGAAAAATTATAATATTCTTATTGATTTATTTCTGAGAAATAACATTATTTAACAACCTGTCTGATGGGGGAACAACCAATGAGAATGAGTAACCACATCAAAATAGATGCCTCTTAGCCGGGCGTTGTGGCGCACGCTGGTAATCCCCACGCTTGGGAGGTGGAGACAGGAGGATCATGCAGGTTCGAAGCCAGCCTCACTGGCTTAAGAGACCCTGTTTTCAAAAAAATGTATAAAATAGGTCTGGGAGTGTAGCCCGGGGGTAGAAGTGTATCCAGGAACCCCAGTACCACCAAAAAAAAAAAAAAAGAAAGAAAGAAAGAAAGAAAGAAAGAAAGAAAGAAAGAAAGAAAGAAAGAGAGAAAGAAAGAAAGAATAGATGCCTCTTACAAATGCCTCTTTGGGTGAATAATTTGTGTATGTATTTGTGTGTGTGTGTATTGTGCATTTTGAAAATCAAAGGAAGTTAAAATATGTTGCAAATTATTAATAAAAACATTTCTTTTGTTGCAATAGTAATGGGAGAATTTAAATTTTAAGTTTATGACTGATGGCATGTACAAGATAAAAGAGGATTATATTTTTAATATATTGTTATTGATGCATTACAACCACACATCATAGTGAGTTTCAGAGTGATAGAAACATACATGCCCTTCATGAGCTTTCTCCTGGATCCTATCGTGCATTCTCCCCTACCTCATATAGGATATTGAAATTAGCATTGATAATTTCATATATGTTTATAGCATCATTTGAAATGTTTACTTCAAGTCTCTCACATCCATTGCTACACTGGGGCTTTTCTTTTATCTGGTGTCCCTTTTGTATTGAAATTTACTATGCTAAATAAAATTGCCCATCACAAAAAAGGGTCGTAAAGGGTCATATATTTTCTCTTATATTGGATTATCTTTTGATTCTACACAAAAAAGTTTACAAATTAAAATTATGTCATTATCTACTCTATTTCTATACTAAGATAAATTAGTCAATCAACCTAATTAGGTACAGAACCCAGGATAAAAATAAGTGAAAATGTGCTGACTAATCAGATAGCTTTAGTGAAATAAAAATTGGCCAAATTTATAATAATTTAACCTTCAAATATTTAATTAATACTTAGTAATTATGCCAACTAGACCGAAAAACATTCTTGATGCAAATTTGACATTGTCAGTTTCATTTTTCTTCTTCTTAAAACTTGTAAGTGGTGAGTTTTATTATTTTGCTCATTCAAAACTCTAGTTGACCTTAGGCCATGAAAAAAGCCCTGTGGGTAGTAGCCTGAAGAAGAGAAGGTTTGGCAGCCTGCTTTCCTCTAGAGTATGGCAGGAAGCTCCCTTAGCTAATGGAGAAGCACTTCCATGATGTGTGCATTCATTCCAGGGAAGGCTGGGTCACACAGACAGATGAATCACTCACGTTTAAGCGAATCATTTTATCTAATCTTACTTGTTTTCCAAAGTCAAAACATTTTGTTGTCTTAATTCTTGTGAACAGCTACTCTTGTCAGTGTCTTCTGTCAAATATTTAACTTGTCTATGGTACCCCAAGAGCATTATTTCTGAAAAAAATCTGTGATTTATTCCTTTTCATAAAGTAAATTTTACTTCCTGTAAAGCTTAAGGAATTTAGTATGCACTTTACATTGTAAACAAGTAGATAACTCTTGACATTATAATGCTTACTATTTAGAAAAGATTACTCTCTCTTGGTATTAAAGAATGAATCAAAATTTGCCAGAGAGATCAGAGGACATAAAATGTGTGCTCTGTATGAGCAAATTAAGTGCTTTCCTCAAGGCTAATGTGCGCCTTTATGCATTGAAGTCTTAAGCAAATGACCTCAAAGCACTAATGGGGGAAAATTTAAACCTGTACTATTTGCTTACTTTAACCTTTATATGCAGGAGAAAACAAGTATTTTAAGCAAAATCATAATCTTATTCATCTTATATGTAGAGAAAGTTTTCTCTTTATATTAAACATCTTATTTTCCTGACATAAAAACTATAAAGTTAAGTTGTAAACATAACTATATGCTACGACTTGTAATAGCTTTGTATTTGCAAAATATCTTGGACATGCTATGTTTTAACTTAAAATTTAATATATTTTCTAATTTTTATTGTTCCATGAAAATTTAACAGTTAGCATACTAGTAATGGTATCTTAGTATAAAAACATTAGATAGCAGCATGACTATAGATAATAATAATATGCTACATATTTCCCCTAAAATTAGATGTGTGTGTGTGTGTGTGTGTGTGTGTGTGTGTGTGTGCGTGTGTGTTACTCAGGATTGGACTCAAGGGCAGTCTGCCTCTGAGCTACAACCCCAGCTTTTTTATTTTATTTTATTTAAAAATTTTTAAACAGTTTATCACTAAGTTGTGGAGAGTCTGGATAAATTGCTGAGGCTCTCTTCAGACCTGCAACCCATCCTGACTCTGTCTCCATGTACTGAGATTACAGGCTTTAACCACCATGATCAGCTAGTGAATGCATTTTAAAAGTTTTGGCTATAATAAAATAATAAATAGCTCCGGAGAAGGATTTGTTTACACAGATTTGATCATTAGAAAGGATGTAGCAAATCAAGAATTATATGGCTCCCTAAAATTATTTAAATTTTTATGTGCTATGTGTTAATTAAAAGAACTTAAAAAGGACTATTAATAATACAAAAGCTGGGCATGGTGGCGCACACTTGTAATCCCAGTATTTGGGAGGCTGAGAGCAGAGGATCTCAGTTTGCAGATAACCTCAGCTACTTAGTGAGGCTCTCTGCAACTTAGTAAGACCCTGTTTCAAAATGAATAATAAACAGCAGGGCAGGGTTGTGTAGCTCAGAAGTTGAATGCCCCTGGGTTCCATCCCAAGACCCGCAAAAAAATAATAATACGAAATCTTATTTAGAATATGAAACTAGCCTGACAGGCTGGATTTTTGTTAGCTTTCCCCAAATATGATAGATTTGAAAAAATTATGCCATCTAAAATGTATGCTAACATATAGGTAACTTTGACAAAATCTTCATTTTAGTAAAGAGGAAATCAGCTTATATTTGAGTGATATGTGTTAGATATGCTATCTTTTCAGAGAGTGCTACTTTACTTTTTTTTTAATGGTTTGTATAGAGTTTAGCGAGATTTTCAGTATGTAAATATTTTAGATTTTGTAGGTCATAAGTCTAAACTACTTCCTTCTTTCATTGTAGCAAGAAGGCAGCCACCGAGAGCATGAGCAAATGGCCATAACTGTGTTCAAACAAATTGTATTGCATGAATAGATGGTAGGACAGATCTGGCCATGCGTCATAGATGCTATAGGGTGTACCACTTAAAATTTTCCAGGAGTACCCCTTAAACAACTACAAATTAATCTAATTTAGGTATATTTGTGAATGAATCTGTCCTAATAATACTACAAGAGGACGCAATTCACCTAGAGTTTCCTTATTGAATCTTCATTTCTCTCAAAAAGCTGTTATTTAAATTTTACTTGCCATTTCCTCATAAAAAATTTGGAATAATAAAAGTTGGGGGGTCAATCTATATTCCTGAAGATAATGACTAATCAGGCAAAGAAATTTCCCATCACTGATGCCATGATCTCAGTCTGCACATAAATGATTTATTTAATCATCCTAATCAGTACATAATTCACCTTTGTAGTAATTCTTTTGTTCAGCATGTCATGCATTTCTTTTGTAATAGCTCATTTGAGTTGCCATTGTAACTTTTTTACCATTATATTTATTCAAGTTTATTCCTACACACACACACACACACACACACATATATATATATATACACACACACACATATATATACATATATATATATATGTATATATGTATATGTATATATATGTATATATATATTTCTTTTCAAGAATATCACATCACATAGCTTATAAAATGATATAACAGTAATTATAATAAAATCTTAATATGTAGTAATGAGTATGTAATGATCATATGGAACAAAATGATTTTTTAAGTGTCATTTAAAACCTATTTATTTTGTTCTTGATTTTCTTAAATATCTATTTATATGTATATGTATATATATGTATATATATATATTTCTTTTCAAGAATATCACATCACATAGCTTATAAAATGATATAACAGTAATTATAATAAAATCTTAATATGTAGTAATGAGTATGTAATGATCATATGGAACAAAATGATTTTTTAAGTGTCATTTAAAACCTATTTATTTTGTTCTTGATTTTCTTAAATATCTATTTTTGTTTTTGGTTTGTCCAATTCAGGATATCATGGTCCACACATTTCACATTTCTCCATTTGATGATTAGATTTTCCATCTCCTAAGATCGCTGACATGGCCCCATTTGGCCTTTGTAACACAGAATACCTGATTGAAATAGAGGAGGAGTAAAGAACGGATAATACTACCTGGCCCTCGCCTTCAGAGGTTACCACTCAATAAGAGACAAAAGGAAGAAGGAGGCTTGCACCTGTCAAACACCGTGGCAATTGCAAGCATTAGAAGAACATGATTGTCAGAAAAATGCCTCAATTTCCAGTGCATTTGGACCAAGTCTAGTTTTCTTTATTTGATATCTGCTACTACAATATGACATGTTTAATTTCCCTATATAATAACGGCATGGAATCAATTACTGAAAGAATCCTTCACCACCTTTTGTAATACTTGAGATAAGGAATAAGTGAAATCTCAGAAAGATATATGAATTTTTACACTACTTCTCAGAGTGGAATGAGATATGCTTCAGAAAATTGTGATGATTCTGGTGGTTATGGTAGAATTATTTTTCAAATCATTTTTATGAATCAGATGCCAACAATAAAAAATGCTTGAAAGTATATTTTTTAACTAAAAGCGAAAGGTGTCAGATTTGGAGGAGCAATGAAAGAACAAATGGTACCCCTTGTGATGCTTTTCACTAATTTCCTAAAGTAGGTCTCTGTTTTTAACTGTGATAGAAGAACATAGCTCAAAAATTAATTATATTAATTTTGCTTCTGACCAATATAGAGCAACAAAGACCAGATTTAATATATTGTTAGGGTCAATTTCAGGAAAGGTAAAAATACATGAAACAGAGGTGTAGAGATGCTGGAAAACCATATGGGGTGATTTGGGAAATATATGCAGTTAATGAGATAAACCCTACTTTTGCACCAGCTTGATGACCCGAGAGAAGCTCCAGGGCTCTTTGCTGAAGCAGGAGAGCTTAATTAGGCCTGAGAACTTCTTGAGTTGAAGATTTAAGCTGAGAAACCTGGATAATCAAAGCTGCTAGAACTTGTAGGGAAGAATACTGAGAGAGCTAACAGAGGAAAAAAAAAAACAGCACTGTGAAGCAGTGTCCAGCACTAGCGCCTCTTTGAGGTGAAAATTAGTCACTGCGGACTCTACAAGTTCACATCGTGGTCTCTTTTTAGCATCATGGTGTGTGGGAAATCATAACTCTCTGAGCATTAACTCGTATTTACCTGGATTTTAAGAGTGTTGGACAGTTGTCTGCATATTGTTTATAAAACATGTTTCTTATAAAGTATTTACCAAATTTCTTCAAGCTTTTTAATTTTTCTGTGTCTTTCTTGGATGAAGTAATTTTATATAAACACATATACATATACGTGTGTGTGTGTGTGTGTGTGTGTGTGTGTGTGTGTAGAGACAGAGAGAGAGAGAGAGAGAGAGAGGAAACATGTGTTGCCAGTTATATATTGCCATGTGGCTTTTTTCACTTTTTTGTATATCTTTTAATGAGCACATGCTTTTAATTGTAATGTATTTAATCAATAATTTTTAAAAATAAGTAATTGTAATGCCCTGCATCAGCATTAAACCATGGGATCATGAAGGCTTATCTTTAATTCTTATGGGCTCTTTAAAAATATATGATTAATCTAAAGTTTCTTTTTACATGTAGTGTGAGGTTGGGGCAAGTTTGAATTCGTTTACTTAAATATTCAGTTAATCTGCTTATTTAAATACCATGTTTTTCTTCTATTCAGTGATACTCTTTATCATAATTCTAGTATTCCTATGGGTTTACATCTGCTTACGGAAATTCTAACATTGGTAGCCTTGTACACGTGTGTCAATTTAATCCATGATAAATATGTTTATGAAAACTTGAGCTTAATTTCCTTTCAATTTGCATGTTTTTCTTTTTCTTCTAGGTGACAATTATTTTTTCTTTGTAGTGCATGTAGGAGTATTGTACTTTTGAGCCACACCCTCACACTCCTGGCCCTTTTTATTTTCCATTTTGAAATAGTGTCTCACTGTATTACTGAGGCTGACCTTGAACCTGTGAGCCTCCTGTTTCAGCCTCTGAAGTAGTAGGATTAGAAGCATAAAGGCCGTGCTACTGCACTGAGCTAGGTTACAACTATGTAGATTCTCAAATCACATTAAGCATTATTTATTTAACTTTTATATTCAAACTCAGATTGTGTGGCTGTTATAATGTAATATTTAATTATATTGTGTGAGTTTCATGATGTAATAATTTCATTCATATATCTTTCAAATATGTAAAGATATCATCACTAAGCAGCCAGGCATGGTGGCACACGCTTGTAATTCCAGCATTTGGGAGGCTGAGACTGGAGGATTGTGGTTCACAGACAGCCTCAGCTACTTAGTAAGGCCCTCTGCAATGTAGTGAGACCCTGTTTCAAAATAAAGAGTAAAAATAGGGCAGGGGGGTGTAACTCAAGAGGTCGGATGCCCTGGGTTCCATCGCCAGATCTGCACCAAAAAAAAAAGTCATCACTGTAAGGTAACACAGTTGACCCCAAACAATTCACTTTTTGGCTGATTGACATTCATATGGCACAGAATATATGAAACATTTGTTTGTCTCTCACCAAAAGGAAAAAAAAATAATCATGTGGTTGGGACAATGAAAAATGCATGCCCACATACTTAAATTGAAAAAATAACTAAAATTCATGCTACGATGCCACATCGTATCACAGGATACTTGATCGATGTGTAATTCATATCAAATTCAGTATCAGTTCAGAGGCAGATAAAAAGCAATATTTACAGAACCCAAAAAAGGTATCTTCCTAATGACCCTAATACATTCCTGAATGAGACTTTCAGTACAAAAAAGATAAGGTAATGAATGCCAAAATATTCATTAATGTTTTTTCGACTTATTCTTTGAGAAACTTTATTATGGCTTTATGTGTTTACAAGTCCTAGGTAACATATTTTATGCTGTACTATGTTAAAAATGTGTCCACTACATTTCAAAACTTCTTTAACCTCTCTAGTTTATGTATGGTAGATATGAGGTATTTTTTTTACACTGCAAATTAGTATTATCATAATAATAATTATTATTTTATTGCTATTTTGGAATCAAGGATTTGAACCCAGCATCATTCTGCCTTCAATCTATTACCCAACCCTTTTCCTGTCATTTTTTTTTACCTCCAGTCTTCTTTTGTATATTTATATATTTTGAAACAGGATCTCATTAACTTAACTCAGACTGAGGATGTCAGAAAGAAAATATTTTCACTTGAATGTAATGGATGAGTACAAAGGTAAGAAAAAGGGTATTCCTTAACTTAAAAGGCAATGCACTCAATGTAGTTCTTTTATTTATTTATATATTTTGAAACAGGATATCATTAACTTGACCAGGGGCTAGCCTTGAACCTACCATTTTACTGGCTCAGTCTCCCAAATACTGGGATTACAGGCATGCATCACCAGCCCTGGATTACTGCAAATTAATTTTAACCTAGTTTCCTGAGTTTGTAAGAAAAAGTTTTCATCATTAGAAAACTAATGTATTTTTATTATAAAATTACTATAAAAATTAAGTTAACCTGACCTTGGTCAGTGTGTTTATTAATATGTTGCCATTTAAACAATGGCACACTTTACTAAATTACTTGTACAAGTTATATACATAGTAGATGTCAGTTGGATGGAATCAGAGAGGCAATGATTATTTTCTGATTGTAGAATCAAGTTAATAAGTTAATGAAACACTATTTATTGATCATTTGAGATTATCACCTTAAAGTCCCTTTCAAATGCCCAAGTCTGTTCCTTCTTATTTTTTTCATCCTCCAACTGCGCTCTTTTCCTTTGGGGTTATTTAAGAGGCTTCATGTTCCAGGCATAACCTCCTACGGTCAAAGTTGCCACTTGAGTCTACAGAGTAAAGCTGCTACAGCCTAATACAGTGCATATGACATGAAAAATAAATCACTTTTTTCCTAGGAAAATGTGATATGGAAGGATCTAAGTTACATAGCAACTCTCCAAATAGAAAAACTTTTGATAGCACATTATGCATTATATGTGATATTAGAGGAAGACATGGGGCATTTATTATTGTATTAGTAACTTTGGGAGCAAGATTGAAAGAGGCAAACTTTACAGAACTGAAAAAGGAGGAAGTAGGATTGAGAAAGGCTTTAAGCAACAGAATCCAAGTTAGACGTTTCTCTGATTGCTATTACATTAGATAAATGTCAGACTAAGGATGTCAGAAGAAAAATATTTTTACTTGAATAAAATGGCTCAGTACATAGATTAGAAAAAGGGTATTCCTTAACTCAAAAGGCAATGCACTCAATGTAGTTTCTTTAAGTATGAGAAAAAAAATATGGTGAGAAAGCAAATAATTATGGCTGAAATTAAATTGTATCTAGTAAACTCTTAGAGTGATTACAGGAATATAGAACAGATTAGAAAACAATAGGTTAGAAACCGGTTGCATGTAAGAGTGTTGTCCTCTGAAAAACTAAAAACAAAAGCAAATGAACAGACAAAAATAATTATTTTGAAAAAAAATGTTCTGTGATTTTTTTTTTAAGCCTTGACATTATTCTTAAATCACAACAACAACACAGACCCCTCAGTAGCTAAAGATAGAATCTGGCAGCCCCAAATCCTGGTAAAAAAGGGGCACATCATGAATGCTAAATGTTGGTTGGCTGTAAATTGAAAATATGTTTACTTTGAAAATAAGAGGAACGATTTCTAGGACTTCCGGGAAGATGGCGACCGAGAAAAGCGGGGCTTAAGAGCCCGCTAACAACCAATCTCCATTACCACAAAATCAGCGCCTTTCATAGCCAGAAAACACCATCGCCAGAGAAACAAAAAAATCACCAGGCTCCAGAGAGAAAGCGGACTGAGAACAGAGCTCAGAGCCACAGAGGAGATACACCGGCCTCACTCCCGAGGACGCGGCAGCAGCGCCATACTGCTGGCGGCAGCGGCAAGTTCACTGGACGGCTACAGCAAGCCAAGGTGAGCCACTGCGGTACAGCCAGGCAGGATTTTTCAGCACAGGGAACATCTAAAGCTCCCAGTGGCTGAGCTCAGCACACGCTGCAAGGACTCAGAGTGGAATTCAAAACCAAGAAGAAATAAGCCAGCCTCACGGCCGAGGGCATAGCAGCTGCACCATATTGCCACCGGCGGCAGCAGCAGCGAATTCAACGAGTCCAGTACAGCTACATCTGCGAACTCAAGAACAGTGAGTCAAATTGCGGTCCACAGAGGAGAAATCCCAGTACTGTACTCCCTGGGACTTGACCCAGTGGGGGAGTGGCGGTGGCAGAGATATCACACCATAGGAGAACATGCAACCTGGCACCCCCCCCCCCATAGTTTAAAGCAGCCTCTATCGACTCTCTGGGTCGGAGACTCTGTGATACAACCCAGTAAAGGAGTAGTGGGGTCTGAGATACTACAGAGCACCTTAAGGGAAGTCATAGTGACCCAAGGGAAGAACCCAGAGAAGGCACAAACTTCTGAAATCATGGGAAAGAGGAATAACACTGGAGCAATGAATGCCCACAACCCCACAACATCAGAACCCGATAAAACAGAAAATCAGAGATTTCTAGAAGATCAAATCAGGAAAATAACTGTAGAAATAATAGAGGTGCTTCGAAAAGAATTCAGAGAGAGCCAAAAAGAGATAAAGGATGCAATTAATGAAGTAAAGGCCTCAATTCAAAGCACGAACAACCGATTAGACCACATGGAGAACAGAATCTCGCTCTTAGAAGATGATCATTCCAAAAATGAACGCATAGTTTCTAATCTAGAAAAAAATATCCAACAGCAGGAATCTGACATTGAAGAAATATGGTCCCATTTTAAGAGAGCTAACGTAAGAATAATTGGAATAGAGGAGGGAAAAGAAAGTGATACCAAAGGGATCAACAATCTCTTCAAGGAAGTAATAGCAGAAAATTTTCCAAACATAGAGCAAGAGGTTGATACACAGATCCAGGAAACTTATAGAACTCCCTTTAGACAGGATCGGAGAAGAGGATCCCCACGCCACATCATTGTCAAAATGACCAATGTGGAAGCCAAGCAGAGAATCTTAAAGGCAACAAAAACAAAGGGCCAAGTGACATTCAGAGGCAAACCAGTTAGAATCACTCCAGACTTCCCAAACCAAGTCATGAGAGCCAGAAGGGCTTGGAGTAACATATTCCAAACTCTGAAAGAAAACAACTCCCAGCCAAAAATTTTCTACCCAGCAAAACTTTCTATCAAATTAGATGGAAAAATAAGAAGCTTCCATGACAAACAGAAACTGAAGGAATTTATGTCTTCAAAACCAGTACTAGAGAAAATACTCAAAGAGATTAACTACAAAGAAGAAATAGGTAACACACACCAGAACCAGAGAAACAAGATTTTCCATCCAACAGACAACTAATATTGGTTATCTGTGGAGATTCATTATTTATGTGAGTCTTTTACCTATCTCTAAATTGTATTGTTTGTCTTTATTGTTGTTAATTTTTAGGATTTCTAGTTGGAATATTAATATACCTTCAGATATAGCATTTGGAAATATTTTATCCAATTCTATTAGTAACTTTTAACTCTGTTTACATTGTCTTTGGATATACAATATTTTTTTTATTTTTTAGGGAGTTTGTATACTCTTCTGTTGCCTGTGCCATTGAAATCATATCTAAGAAATTACTGCCAATTTCAATGTTGTGAGGTTTTATGACCCAGATTTTCTTCTAAAAGTTTATAGTCTTAAGATTTATATTTAGGTCTTTTATCTATTTTGAGTTAATATTTGTATATTGTGTTAGGTAAGGGTCCAATTTTATTCTTTTCCATGTAATTATTATTTTTCAACAATATTTAGTTAAAAGATTATTATTTCCACCACCAAATGTTTGTGGAAACCTTGTAAAAAACAACTTGATAATATAGTGAAGAATTTAGCTCTAGGCTTGTATTTAACTCCAATGGTTTATATAGCTGCCTTTAGAACAGTACTACACTGTTTCAATTATTGAGCTTTATATGATTTGAAATCAGAAAATACATATCTTCTAGCTTTATTCTTTTTCAAGATCATTTTGGGTATCTAGAATCCATATTCCATATTAGGATAGATTTTTTTCTGAAAAATAAATATATAAATATATGATAGTTTCACCTAAAAAAATAGAAAAAAAAATTCTCTGGTAAGAAAGAAAGCAAAAAGAAATATTGAAATGTTATCTTTAAGTCATCAAAAGCTTGGTATCAGACAAATGAAACTGTTATGTGAGATTATCATTTTTAATTTTGGATAAATTGCTATAATACTAGATGTCAACCACTAAGCCAAGCATGGGAAGGAGGGATGTGGAGAGAATGGGGTGGGGATCGGGTGGGGGCTGACTGGGCGATGTGTGCATGTATGTCTACAAAAGTTTGTATCCCACTATGATGTATGAATACAGTGCACCAATAAAATAAATAAATAAATAAAAATAAAAATAAAAAAATAAAAAAAATTTAAAAAATTCAAAAAAAAAAGAAAATAAGATGAACTATTTAGTGGAAGATCGATGAAAGAATGATGTGTAATAACACATGAATAGTAATATATTAATGATAACACCTAGGTAGTAGGTAGTTAGAGTTTAAGAAAATCACTTCAAAATTTCTTTAAGAGTGAAATTATAGCTGGACATGGTGGTTCACTCTTATAATTTCAGCTCTTGGGAGGCTGAGACAGGAGGATCACACAGGTTTGAAGCCAGCCTCAGCTACTGAGCAAGGCTCTCAGTAACTTAGTGAAACCCTGTTTCCAAATAAAGTATAAAATAGGTCTGGGAGTATAGCCCAGAGGTAGAAAAGCCCCTGGGTTCCACCCCCAGTAATACCACCAAACAAACAAACAAACAAACAAACAAAAAAGAGTAAAATTGTATAATTTTGAATTTCAGCATGAAGTTTAATTTCAATGCATCAATGCTTACACACACAGACAGACAGACAGACAGACAGACAGACACACACACACACACACACACACACACACACATACAGACACTGATAGACAAAATTAGCTAAAGCTTTGTCTGTGAAGGTGACCTAAGCACACCTTATTCCATATCTAGGGCAGCCATACTTGACTGCTATTGAACAGGAACAATCGTAATGCAGTAGGATGGGGTCACTATTGAATTTGGGGAAAATAGTAGGTCTGATTCTGCGGACGAGATGAAGATGCTGTGTCTATTTTATTCTCTGCTATGGATCCTACTTTAAAGCTAAGTAAACATGTCAACAGTGACCCTGTCTCACTGCATTATGATTGTTCCTGTTCAATAGCAGGCAAGTGTGGCTGCCCTAGATAAGGGATAAGGTATGCTTATCCTGAGAGCAATATATTTATAAAATTATTCCCTTTCCTAAATCTATAAGCAAATAGTTTGAATTAGTGTCTAAAGAATAGTTTTTAATATAATGAATATATAATTTGTATTACTTATAAATTTATATTACTTATTTATAAATTTGTAAGCATATAGTTTGAATCAATGTATAAATATTTTAACATAATTCGTATATAATTTATATTACTTATTTTTTATTATTGATACAGAAAAGATTTTTTTTTATGGTACTCGGGTTCCTGGAAACACTTCTACCTCCGGGCTACACTCCCAGACCTATATTTTATATTTTTATTTGGAAACAGGGTCTCTTAGGCCAGAGAGGCTGGCTTTGAACCTGTGTGATCCTCCTGTCTCCGCCTCCCAAGCGTGGGGATTACAAGAGTGTGCCACCACACCTGGCGATACAGAAGAGATTTAAATAAGAGAGTAGTTTATCTCAAATAGGTAAACAATCCTCAATGATAAATAGCTATATTTATGGAAGAGTCTTAATAAAATCATGGTAAACCAAATAACATTTATTATATTATCATTGCCCTGTAACAATACTCCCTATTTCTATAAGCAAAATAATTTAAAACATAAAATTGTAATGTAATCAAAGACAGTTTTAGCTCAGAAATGTAAATTTCCTAGAAACCATCCCTTCCATCCTAGTCATAATAGAAAAAAAATGAATAAAAAAACAATGACTTTTTTGGATCTCTTTGATAGTTTAGGTCACAGGGTAAACTAAAGAAAGACAAAAGTAAAAAGGAAATTTTGAAATTAAAAATTACAAGATAAACACTCTCTACCTATTGAGTACAACTGATGATGACTTGTTATTCTCCCCATTAAGACATAGTGACTAATTTAAAAAGAAATGTAACATGCAAAGAGAAGAGATATAATTATTCATAAAATGGTAATTCAAGGTTAGAGGGAAAGACAATGTAAATAAAACTTTTCAGAAATTTTTTTAAAAATTAGAAATATAACTCAACCTAAAAAATGCATCTGTCCTATAATATTACTTTAACAAATAATTTTTAGTCAGTAATTCTATTATTATATGACAGGTTTAGGAAGCAATGAAAAACTTGATGTCTAATAATTGTCACAGAAAATATGCACTACATTTCTAAATAACCTGTACTGATCTCAAAAGTTTTGAGGGCTTTTTGGAAACTAAGTGCATAAATAAAATCTGATAGATTTGAAAGAAAAGAAAATACATTTCTTTCAAACAAAAGCATAAAAGAAAAAAGCATCAAAATGATAAGATAATGCTCATTATAAATTGAATGAAGATAATGTTTTGTTGACATTACATCAAATTGTGATGAGTCTTTTAAACTAGGCTTAATAATAGCATCTTTGGGGGAGGTATGGAATTGTGAAATATTGATTTTGCAGAAGGAGACAACATATTAACACACTTCAGGGTACACATAAAGATCAATATTATACAATAATGACAGTGATGTTCATTTGAACCTAAAAAGGGGGAAAAAAGTAAGCTTTTGGCATATTTCAGTTGGAAGCACTGGAGCTAAGTGAACTGTCTCCCAGTGGATGTAGGACAGAAAACTGTTCAGAGTCTAAGTAAATGTGAGTGAACAGAGCATGCAGAAGATATTTATTCAAGACCATGGGTTGGAGTTTACAGATATTGATGTGTGTGCTGGGTCTGAGTTTGTAGGAGGCACACAGAGAGGAAAATAACAGCTAAATATAATACAAATGTAACAGTATTTAACCTTATATAAATCATAATGTGGTAATTTATATATATTAATTAAAATATATTATATATAATATGTTGAGGACATAAGGATAAAAAGGTTGTCAAGTTTGGTTTTAGTACTGTAAAAGACGAAAACATTTGAGGATATTTTAAGAATTAAATGATGACCAATGTTACAGGAGGGGAGAATTAGTCAAGATTTTGTTTCTAATCAGAGTAAATATGGTTTCTTTAAGGTTCTGCTATTCTTCACAGCAATTCAGTGATCATAATTAATTATTAATAACATTATAAAGCCCAACCAAATAATATTTAAATTGGTATCTTTATTGGTTTACCATTATATAGTCTTACATTTGGCTATGATCAATTCTCTTTAGTTGGGTGTGGGATATAGTTGTTTCTTGAGAAATATAAATTACACAAAAATGAAGCTATTATAGCCATACCATTCATGGTTATCAAATAAACATCAGAAATGAATAAATATTTTGCTGAAATTAAAATTACTATTATAAAGTTCATTTTCATAGCAGCGTTATAATTATAATAACAAAAATTTGATCAATTTTATAATTTCCAAATAATTTTGAGAATACAGTTAAAGCATACAAATACCATGTAAAATAGCATGGTGTTAAAGATTTACTGAAGTTTTGGAATATTCAGTGCCCAATTAATGTGTGTTGCATAGTTTTGCAATTTAATATTTCACTGTCTATAAAATTGGTTTAAATGGGATGTTTACAAGATTCAATTCAGCCAGATAACTTAATGATATTTTTATAGTCCTCAGAATCGATGAGATTCCTAAGACATAATAAAGATAAATGCAATTAAACAATAACTGCTTCAAAGCTGTTATTCTGGAATTTATTACCTCTCTAGCTATAAATACACTCTTTGTTTAAAAGGCTTTAAAATGCAAGTTGTTCAAAATATAACATATTTTTCCAAATTCTGAATTGAACAATAAAGCAAAGTACTAAATAGGGGAATTTCATAAAACTAATGATATTTATTAAAGTGAATACATAATGTTCTAGCAAATAATATTATTTGTTCAAAACAGCAGAAATAGGAGGTTGAAAAATAAACCTTCTGACTTTACAGTATACTTTCTATTATGTCATTATATTTTGAGAATTAGCTTTAGAAAAAAATGATTTCATCTTGAGTAAAAAGGACAATATGGACTGAAAAATGTTAAGATTGAGAAAATGCAATTTAAAATAACTTTCTAAATCTAAGTCATTTCAGTAAAATAGAAGCTAATATCACCTGAAAGCATTGCTTGTAAAAAAATGAGAATGGTTTACAATGGCTATAATTTTAGTAGGGAAGACACTGGAGGTAAATGATTATATGCCAATCATTATTCCTCTGCAACTAAGTTGAAATAATCTAGATTCTAGCAGAAAATTAAAAGAAAAATTACTGGTTTTTTCCACATTACTTGATTACCTGAGGGAAAAAAGGGAACCTAGAAGTTTCAGTGGGTTATTTAGTAGAACAACCAAGAGATGTTGGATTGAATGTAGGTTGAGCCTATGTAACTTGATCTATGAAAGCGTAATTAGTCACTATAAGAATAAAATAATATGTGATAGATACACTAGTAGATAAACTAGGGGTTTGAAATATTCAAAGTAACAATTTCCTGTCAAAAACAATACATAATCAGTTTATCCTACTGGATGGCAAACCTACTATATAGAAAAATTTTACTGTGTTGATAAGGATTAGTGAGAAAAAAGAGTAAAAATCATATTTTGAATGTTTATGTTTTAATCACAAGTATTAATAATAGATATTTAACAATGAAGATTTAACTCAATTGTGTCATGCTTATAAAACTTAGAAGTTCAAGATATTAGTTTTATGTTTGAGGGAGTGATGTAGTCAAATATGGTTACTTCCAAAGAGAAATAGATGATCAAGTTTAGATAAGTCATTATATTACTTGGCATTAATAGTAGATCACAGAAAAAAAGATTATTCTGGTCCAAAGCCCAAAAATATGAAGGAAAGAAATAGCAGGCTTCATTGAAGGTAATTCACACTAAATTTCTTCAGGTATAGAAAATGAAGTTGCATTTCAGTTAAAAAAAATAAATATATTGGGATTCTATAAACAACACTATTCCAAATAATCAAAAAAAGAGTAGTGAGATAAATATAAGAGAAAGTAATTCAAAGAAGACTATGGCTAAACTAAGCATATTTCAAACATAAAAGTAACATACATTTATTGGCCATTTGGATTTCTTCTTTTGTGAAGTGTCTTATTTAATTCACTTGCCCATTTTTGATTGGGTTATCTGTTTTCTTAGTGCTGAGTTTCTTGGGTTCTCTGTATATTGTAGATAACAATCTTCTATTGAAGAAATAGTTGGCAAAATTTTCCTCCCATTCTGTTGGCTCTATGTTGTGGTTCTTAATTGTTTGTTTGTTTTTGCTGTACAGTTTAATGCAATCTCACATACTGATATGCCTTTTCTTTTCTTGTGCCTTTGAATCTTGTTGAGAAAGCTTTAGCTGTGCTATGTGTTGAAGTGTTGGACATACGCCCTCTTCAGTGAGCCTCAAGGTCTCTGGTCTAATTTCCAAGTCTTCAATCCATCTTGAATTGACTGTTGTGCAGGGTGAGAAAGTGAGGTTTATTTCAATTGCTTTGCACATAGTTAACCAGGTTTGCCAACACCAGTTGTTGAAGAAACTGTCTTTTTTTCCTGTGTATGAAAAAATGCTCAACATCATTAGCAATTAGAGAGATGCAAATGAAAACTGTCCTGAGATTTCACCCAATCCAACTAGAATGACAATCATTAAAAACACAAATAACAACAAATGCTGGCGAGGATGTGGAGAAGTCAGAATCTAGTACAGTATTGGTAGGATTTCAAATTATACAAACACTTTGGAAAACTGCAGATGAAGGAGGAAAAGCCATAGATGAGCAAATAAGGAGGCTTTACTGGGAGTGATAGGAGAGGGGAAGAGGGAAATTCTCTAATGTACATTCACAAACATATTAAAGTCAATTACTAAGCCAAACATAAGAAGGAGGAACAGGGAGGGAATGAGGTGGGAATTGAGGAAGGGCTAAATGAGATGTGTGCATATATGCCTCTATCATCATGTACTACAATAATATGTATGACTACAATTCACCAATAAAAAAGTTTTTAAAAATAAAATAAAAATAACAGAGAACAACTTACTATCTATAAGTTCATAAAAGCCATGAGAAAAAAAAACCCCAGAAACTGTCATTCTACTCACTTGTAAAATTGTTAGATTACACAGTAAATAAATGATGAAGGAGAAACCATAGATGAGTAATAAGGCAACTTAATTGAGGGTAATGGGAAGGGGAAGAGGGAATTTCCTAATGTACATGATGTACATTCACAAACATATCAATCACTAAGTCAAATGTGAGAATGAAGAAGGTGGGAGGGGATGAGGTGGGAATTGGGGAAGGGCTAAATGAGTGATGTGTGCATGTTTGCCTCTACCATCTTCTATCCCATTAAGATGTATGATTACAATGCCCAATAAAAAAATGTCCCCCAGACAAGCAAAAAATAAAAATAAAAAATAAAGGAGTTAGATGCAAATATTATATATTATATATTTTACTATTTCATTAAGTGCAATGTCTATAAAAGGCAAATCAATAAAAATAGTAAGCAGAAAATTATAAATGAATGCTGAGTAGGTGAAAACTGAAAGGGGTGCTACTTTGTGAACAATATGAAAATTCTTTTTTTTAAATTTGTCTTTGATATAGGAATTGGTGTGATAAGGCTTTTGCTTTATACTGACATTCTTTGATCAGTAACCAGCCTTTGATTGGCTGAATGTTGTTAGCTTTCTGAGACAAGATCATAATCTTAATATGAATTTACAATTCATTTATATACTGTATTAAGTTGCAGTTAACTACATACCAAAGGCTACTTTAAACCAAACCAATATGTATGGGGAGCAGCTGTTTATGTAAAATGTAATTCTATTTAATAGGATAAAGCAGAAATAGGAAAGGATAAGAAAGAAAACATGACCCTGAAAACATTACTAAACTCTTAGACACCAGAGGAACTGATATCAGAACCTTGCTTTCTTTCCTGTTTGGTTCTTTTCCTTGTTGTCTCACTTGGGGTACCACAATGATATGGGGTGTCTTCTCTTAATAAGGTTCTTGCCCAGTGCATCTAGATGAATGAAGTTGAAGAACTAATGAAAGGTATAGACATATGAAAGTTTATTTGGAAGTCAAAGGAAGATAGAAAACAAAAATAGCCCTCCTCCAACACACACATATACCAGGGAGAAAAGGTCTCCAAAAGAAAGCAATCACTATTTATTTCTCTTCAAGTTTTTCAGAGGTAAGTTTTATCCCTTATTGAGATTCTCCATCGTGCCCTTTAAGATTGGTTAGACTCGCCCCTGGGTTCCATCCCCAGCACCACAAAAAAAAAAAAAAAAAAAAAAAAAAGAGTGGTTAGAATTGGACCCAAATGATTTTTGTCCCATTTTGATCTTTGATTTGAATCTCTATTCTGTAGGTCAGTGGGTCCTACTAGTCTTCTGAATCCATTTGTTCGCTTCCTTCTCCTTTGTTCATAGATCACTTTTGGAGATGAAGTTTTCTCAACTCCTGCTGTTGTGCCTTTATTAACCATCCCTATTTAGTTCTTTATACAGGGCCTCTTTTCACCTTTTTTGTTCAAGGTCCTCTGCCCTGCCTCTATATTAGGAACAGCCCTTGAATTGGACAATAATTTGAGTCAAGGAATCTTTCTGACTTAAGATGTTCTAGTTGAGATTCTGTTCCTTGTAAATGAAAACACCCTGATTAATTTTGCACTTTTACCTCTTTTTTTGCCTTTACATCTAGAATCAGAGCAAGTCATCTGAAATCAGGAAGCCCTTAAGTTTTTCCTTCTCTAAGTCATATTATAATTGATTTTTATTTTTCCTAGCCCTGCAGAACTGAAAATGCATCCCACTTAAAATACACATCCCCCATTATTAATATTGTGCCACTATCTCTTGATATCCAATTTAATGTCAAGATGAATGTCAAAAAGAAAGGATATAGTAAGATTATTTTTCCTTTATTCTTTCTCTTCTAGTGTAGAACAATATATACTTTTTAGATTCCACAATGGTTGGTTATAAAATCGATTTATAACTTGTAGTATACTTGCTTAATTTTGTTTGTCTTTGGAGAATTATTCTTCCCTTTATTATACTTTTGTGTGGGCTTCACACTTGCCAGGTAACCTCTCTGGTGAACTCAATTTTAGGATATGGTTGCAGAATGGGGTGGAATATTAGACTCAGAGCCCCTGACAATTCAATTTTTTGTCTGCCACTCTCTTCCAATCAGGTTAATGAATTGTTTTTCTAAGGAAACAAATAAGTCCAACTCATATCTGTGTTTAAAACATCATTCCTAAATTCTAAAGCATCTGGTTGTGTAGTATGGTTTATTTTTATCACAATCCTTTATTTATTGACAACATGCCCCGGTGACATGCCTGCCTGCTTCATGACTGTTAGAAGCATAAAGGTGGTGTGGAAAGAAAGTATACAGCGAGCACCTCAAAGTCACCCCAATCAACACTAAAGTGTTTATTTTCCCCATTGCTCATAAAAGACTGGCTAATAGCACTGCCACACAAGGGTCATAGCACCCTGTGGAGACAGAATGCTGCTTCAAAATGAAACCGTTTTATGATGGCAATAACATCTCATTTAAACTTGTCTGCTTTGGGCTGTTTGGCCCATAGATATGAGCACTGATTATGCTCATGACAGATAATGTCTCTCTCTTCCCTCCATAATGCCAATGCCTCAGCTGATATGTGTAATAATTGATATCAAGCTGTTTTGTTTCATGTTGAGAAGCCCATATACCTGTCAGGTAATACCCTCAGGACTACTTTAAAGGCAGTGACCTCTGTATGAAACATGTTTCATATAGAAATGTTTCATATAGAAAATGTATCATGTAGAAAAGCCAGATATTCTTTACTTAGATCTCTAAAGATGACTTGTAACTTTGAAAAACTAAATTTGTAAATATTTTCGTTAGTTATCTCTTTGTCTCTTTCTCTATCTCTGTTTCTCTCTGAGATATATATATATATTATGTATATATATATATATATATATATATATCAGATTTGATATTCGTGCTCAATATGTGATTGATAATATACTTGAATTCTTCTCTTATTATACTGAATTCACATAATAATCAAAATGCTTCTTTAAACAGTTTCCACTTGTGAAAACTTTATCCAATATCTAAAAATGCAGATCAAAAATCACATTTCTGGGAAGTATTATTTACTAATTACAGTTTCATTAATTTTCATTTTATAATCTACTATGTATTTATACATTATGATGTTAATCTTATGTTTCATATAATATATGATCCAGTTATAACTGATAGGTTCATTGAAGAAAGGTACTCCTATGTTTATTTTAAACCTTTGTTTACATTTTAAGTACTAAACACGGCTAGGAAAAGCATTAATTACATTTGTATTTTAGGTCTTGTGACATTTTTTGAAATATTTGAACATTTAAAAAAATTTTATTGGTGTATTATAGTCATACATCTTAATGGGGTACAAGATGGTAGAGGCACACACACACACACATCACTCATATAGTCCTGCCCCAATTCTTTCCCCATTCCCTCTTCCTTCCCTCCCTCTCATGTTTGGCTTAGTGATTGACTTTGTTTGTGAATGTACATCATGTACACTAGGGAATTTCTCTCTTACTCCATTTTCCCTCAGTTCGGTCACCTTATTTGCTCATCTATGCTTTTTTTTCCCTTTGTCTACAGTTCCTCCTATGACTCATTTTCTCCATGTCTTCAATATAGATAGAACTGGAGAACATTATGCTAAGTGAAATTAGTCACAAAACGTAAGAACATTTTGAATAAACATATATGTAAAGGGCAATTTACACTTTTAAATAAAATTAATATCTTACCTAGCAGGAGGTGTAATTTTAGATAGATATACACACAGACACATAAAGGGTAATTCGCATGTGACCACACCTACCAACAAACACAAAGAATTACAATTTCCAGAAATCTTAAGGAGTCATGCTGCTATCTCCCTTTAAAACTGACTAGAAAATTCAAAAGAAAGCTAAAGCTAATGGAAAGAATTGTAAATGGAAGGGTAAAATAGGAGATTCTGGAATATGTAAGATTTCTTCCTGCTAAGATTTTCTTAAAATATATGTTATTGGTGCATTGGAATTATACCTCATTATGAAGAGAATGAGATTCAAAGTGATAGGAACAGCAACAGCAGGCACAGGGCACCTGACGTGCTGCCCTCTCCATCCCACCTCATGACCGCTCTCCACTCTACATGCTATTGAGATTGGCATTGATCATTCCAAACACATAAACAGGATTAGTTGAAGTGTTTTCTTTATCAAGTCTCTTCCCACCCACCCCACCTTTTCTCCATGACACTCTACATCACTCCCCTACAGTTTCTCCTTCTTTACCCCATGTCCCCCTTTTGTTTCCCAATTTCTCCCTAGCTTCCACATATGAAAGAAAACATATGACTCTTCTCGTTCTGTTACTGGCTAATCACACTTAATATTCTCAAGTTTCATTCATTATGGGATAGATAGATAGTGACAAATTAAATTAAAATATATTAGTAAAATCAGGACTTCCTACTAGCTCTCATCATCCGTTTCTTCATATAAAATACAATGCTGATCATAAAGAAGAACAAAATTATATCATTTGCAAGAAGATGGAAAGTCCTGGAGAGCATTATGTTAAGTGAGATCAGCCAAGCACAGAAGGAGAAGGTACATATGTTTCCTCTAATATGCCCAAACTAGGGAACCTAGAGGATACCAGTGAGACTCCAGATAATGGAGGGGAAATATCAGCAAAGTTTGAATGGAAAGATAGGAGAGGAGGAAGGCTGATCTTCATTAATGCGGGTCTACATCAGAATATGTGTAAAATTATGAATATGACATGGTTACCCTGGACAACCATTGGTGGGAGGGGGAGGGAAAACGGGAGTGGGGGGGAGAGGGCACCAAATATAGTTTAAATGTATACCATTTATGTTCAATAAAAATTTGTTTAAAAAATAAAGAATAGAAAATAGAAAAAAATATAATGCTGATGATAAGACTTCCAAGAACTGCTATGAAGTATATGTCTTTGCCCTGTACATAGTTATTAGTATGTAGATTAGACAGTATAGAAGTTATCAAATCATTTCTAGCTCACAAAAAATGTAAAAATAAGTGAATTTCATTTTCAAGGACAAACATTTCCTATATATGCATGATAGATGTATTCATTTGATCTTTTTGTATCTACTGACAACACCTGCCTCTTATTCAGATAGATACTGAACTTTGAGCAGACCGAAAAACATTAGCAGAGTGCTCTTGAGCATTACTAGAATGCCTTCCTTGTACTACAAAACATCATAACATTAGCAAAAGGTTCTGAGATTCTCTGAGGAGCATTGGCATTTTTCTTTTATATTGCATTGATAATTTTGGAATTTCTTGGTGAACAAAGTATGTTCTGGAGAATCATGACAATATAAGAATATTTAAGCATATTTTAAGATGGAATATGGTAACTCTAGGCCCTTTATAAAAGATACTCCTTTTATTTATCATAGTTCTAAAATGGCACTGATATTTATGCCTGTGCTATTTGTGATTATTTCAAATCAAACAACCATCATTTATAATTATTAGTACTTAACTAAATTCCTAAGAACTTTGAAATGATAAATATTTATTTTTATGAAAATAAGTTTTAATACTTAGCAGTTATGTAGGCTGTTTGGAATATAATACATATTAAGTCTTACAACTCACCTGACCATGCATTCAACATGACATTACATAAAATTTGATTTATATAGATACTTAAAATTGATTTCCTAAATCTAATTAAGAATGATTTTTATGATGATCTTTTAAGAGGTCATTGCATTTAAAAATATTCCTTGAGGTATTACCAGACAGATATTTAATGTTCAAGTACTTGGAAAAAATGTCATCAACAGCTTCAAGACATTAAGCTAGCCTATTTACTTTACAATAATAGCAGTGGGAGGAAAATCCAGTTACCATCTGTTCCAATTTTCATGTCTTGAATTTTCCCTTTAGCTCAGCATGCCAGAATGATACTCCTCTTATTATGAAATATTACAAAAGGGTACTTCAAGAATTAGTTTCTAATGCTTAAATGACTCAAGTTGCACTGATGCAAAGACTTTTATTATGATTGAAGAAGAATAACTGTGGCTCCCACACATCCATTCATTCTATTGTTCATACAAAGAGGATTGTAAAACTTGTTTTCTGTGAAACATCAACAAAATGTCCATATATTCTCAAAAAAAGCAAAATATTTAAAAGAATCTTTTGTTATCATTCATAAGTTTCCCTTTTCTCCTTTTCGTATCTTCATATTTCATTATACACAAAAGAGCAAGATACTTTCAGAAATAGTTAAAGACTAAACATTCTGGGATGAGGGCAATGAAAGAGAATATGAGACTCATTGTCTCTAAGAAAAAACCCAAAAATATGGCTAGGAAACACCTTCAAATCTTAGTTTTCTATTACATATAATCATTTATACTCTTGTGAATTAATAGTATTTTTATTTTTCTCTCTATTATAATATACATACATATTATATATTACATATGTTTGACAAGTGATTCTAGCCATGTGGTTCTCAATCCTTCCAAATAACACTGGGCCTTAAAATAAATGACCAGTTCGAAATGAACTACAAAAAAAGACTAATGAAAATAAGTAAATAATAAATGGAACCAGAAGCTATAGGGAATGGCAAAATGCATGGTTATAAAGCAAAGCTAGATGATGATAAAAATAATTATGAGTGCTCTTAAAAACTTACATTGAAAATAAATGACATTATGAAATTTTAATATAAAAACTCTTCAGATTAACTGAAAAAGAGTCATTATTACGATGCCAAATAAATTTTTAGACAAAGCAAGAAATATATGAATACATTCAATTAAAAATGCAAGAAAAATCATGCTGGATGGAAAAGAAGACTCGAGAGGTACCTATTAGGGTTTTAATATAGCTAAATGTGATGGGGCATGCCTGTAATCCCAGTACTTGGGAGGTAAAACAGGAGAATGGCAAATTCATGTCAGTGTGAAGTGAGAGAGAGAGAGAGAGAGAGAGAGAGAGAGAGAGAGAGAGAGAGAGAGAGAGGAGAGAGGCCCTATACCATAATCTTTTAAACCTAAAAAAAAGTTATTATGCGTACAGGGAAAAGACTTTAGTTACAACACAAGCTAAAAAATTTAGTGAGACAAAAGTCCTGAAACATGAAAATATTAAGCTCGATTCTTATCCTACTGACAGATGGTAAATAATTTAGGATACAAACATTGAGAGGACATATAATCAAACATCTAAGAAGAAATGTCAGAACTGGAAATTCAGCAAAGAATTAGTAGCTAAAAATGCTGTGGAAAAAAATAAACCTCGAACAATATTAAGCAACATACAAATATTTTTACTCAACATTTGAAAAACAAGTGAAACAGAATATAATCACACTCTCTTGGGATGTATAAGACAAGTTTTAAAGACACATTTAATAAGAACCATTTGCATTCAGAGTGCAATGCTAATCTATAATTAAATAGAATCTATTCAAAGCAAAACCTAAGGATTTCACTGGCAGAGAATAGTTTCAGGGTTGAAAGAAGAAAAATAAAGTTTCCCAAAGTGTTATTTTTAAATATATATATATATATATATATATATATATATATATATATATATATATACATACATTTCAAACACGGATATGAGGAAATTATGGTCAGATTTTGAACTATAAGAAAGATGTGATTTAAAAATAAAAATGTAGAAAATTACAATGACACATAGCCAGAGACAAATAAAAATAAATATAATTTGACTCATAGTACACCTATGCTTACAAAGTTGAAAATTAAAATATATGACAAGAAGATAAATTAATTGAATAGACTACTCTCCTTAGAAAGAATGTAAACACTTTCAAGTTAGCTGAAGTGATGATTCTTATCAATATATCATTACATGTTAGATAGCCTAATTCTACTAAACATGTAATGATATATTCAAATAGCTACATAAAAGACACACAAAAGATCAAATCTGATTAAGATAATTAAAAAGTAGCTAGAGATTAATCTGACTTTAATATAAATATAAAACTCTAAATACATATAGTAGATTTCATTATCAAAAAGCAAACAGTGAAAGATATTTTTAATAAATATGTAAAATTTTGGCCTTGAATTAATTGTGCTATACTTTCTCGGGAGTGAGACAAATTATATCAAACACCTCTCATTGCAGATTATGGGAAAGGGGTAACCAATAAACCACTGATATTAAATGAATCCATAGACTATGCATACAACTGTCTCCCTGTATTTGCTGGTACATGCATACGTTTTACCTGTGTATGTACTTCTATTGAATCTGAAGAAAATAAGTAGACTTCAATAAAATGTCTGCCTCGAAATAGGCCTTTACTTTTTTATACCCTTATTAACTTAATGCACATATTACACACAGATGTACAGCCAAATCATTTAAATCATTTTCTAAGCAAGTTTCAAAACAATTCAAATAAATTCTTTACAAGGTATAATATTGTAATACTATACTATTTATATACAAAATTAATAGTCCCATATCTCATTTCATACTGAAAACCAATGAGGGATGAATGACAGACCTAGATGTAAAATTAATGTAATAAAGCCTTTGGAAGAAAACTGTAGATAATCTATTTGTATCTTAGGCTAAGAAGTTTCATAGTATATTGAAAACATAGTCCATTAAAAATAAGTTGCCGGGCGTGGTAGTGCACTCTTGTAATCCCCGCGCTTGGGAGGTGGAGACAGGAGGATCGTGCAGGTTCAAAGCCAGCCTCGCTGGCTTAAGAGACCCTGTTTCCAAATAAAAGTATAAAAAAAGGTCTGGGAGTGTAAACCCGGAGGTAGAAGTATTTCCAGAAACCCCAGTACCACCAAATAATAATAATAATAATAATAATAATAATAATAATTAATAATGAACTTTATCAAATTTAAAAATTTTTAAATAAAATAAACAGTAAGCTATCATTTGGGAAAAGTATTTTCAGTATACATTTCAATCAAATGGTTTGTGTATGGATATATACATATATATGCATACATGTATATGCATATGTGTATGACTATAAAATGTATATATAATCATAAGCACTATATAATAAATTTATATAATAATAAAATGATAAAAACCTAATTACAAATGGACACAAATTTGAACAGATGAATCTTTTCTTAAAAGAGGATATACAAATTGTCAAAATTACAAGAACGCAAATTGTGAAGATATAGAGCACATGAAACTGTCATACGTTACTAACAAGAATTTAAAAGGGTACTCAGTCAGTATACTAGGTTAGATGGCTTTGCAAACTTTTGGCAGTTTCTTTGTTTTGTTTTTGTTTTTGTGTATAGGTACTGAAGATTGAACTCAAGGTAGCTTTACCACCTACCTATATCCTAGTCCTTTTCATTTTTATTTTTTTTTGAAACAGTCTTCCTCAGTTACCACATGCTAGCCCTGAACCTGTGATCCTCCTGTTTCAGCTTCCCAAATACTGGAATTATAGGCACACACCACTGCATTTGGTTAGTTTTTATTTTTTCTTGTTCTGGATCCCAGAACCTCATATATATGTATGTATGTGTGTGTGTGTGTGTGTGTGTGTGTGTGTGTGTGTGTGTATATTTTTTTTTTAATAACAATTTTTTTTATTGAACATAAATAGTATACATTTACACTATATTTGGTGCCCTCCCCCCGCCCCCATTCCCCCCCCCACCAATGGTTGTCCAGGTTAACCATGTCTTATTCATAATTTTACACATGTTCAGGTGTAGACCCTTATTAATCAAGACCGGCCTTCCTCCTCTCCTATCTTACCATCCAAACTTAGCTAGTATTTCCCCTTCAATATCTGGAGTCCCTCTGGTATTCTTTGTGTTTCCTAGTTTGGGCATATTAGAGGAAACATATGTATCTTCTTCTGTGCTTGGCTGATCTCACTTAACATAATGTTCTCCAGGGCTTTCCATCTTCTTTCAAATGATATAATTTTGTTCTTCTTTATGGCTGAATAGAATTCCATTGTGTGTATTTCCCATAGTTTTGCTATCCATTCATCTGTTGATGGTGATCTGGGTTGGTTCCATATTTTGGCTATTACAAATTGTGCTGCTATGAACATAGGTATGCATATGTTGCTGTAGTTCTCTGAATTCAACTCCTTTGGAAAGATACCCAGGAGTGGTATAGCTGGATCATATGGTGGATCTATTCCCACCTTTCTTAGGAATCTCCACACAGATCTCCATAGTGGCTGAACTAGTTTGCATTCCCACCAACAGTGTAAAAGAGTTCCTCTTTCCCCACATCCTCGCCAGCATTTGTTGTTATTTGATTTCTTTATGCTTGCTACTCTGACTGGGGTTAGATGGAATCTCAGTGTAGTTTTGATTTGCATCTCCCTGATGGCCAGTGATGAAGAACATCTTTTCATGTATCTATTAGCCCTTTGTATCTCTTCTTTTGTGAAGTGTCTATTTAGTTCATTTGCCCATTTCTTGATTGGGTTGTTTGTTTTGTTGGTGTAGAGCCTTTTGAGCTCTTTGTATACTCTGGATATTAGCCCCCTATCAGAATGGTGGCTGGTATATATATATATATATATATATATATATATATATATATATATATATATTTTTTTTTTTTTTTTTTTTTTTGGTGGTACTGGGGGTGGAACCCAGAGGTTTTCTACCTCCAGGCTATACTTTTTTATATTTTATTTGGAAACAGGGTCTCATTAAGTTGATGAGAGCCTCACTAAGTAGCTGAGGCTGGCTTCGAACCCATGCGATCCTCCTGTCTCAGCCTCCCAAGCACTGGGATTACAAGCGTGCGCCACCACGCCCGGCTCTTTTTTACATTTTATTAGTGCATTATAGTCGTACATCATAATGTAGTTCACAGTGATAGTGACCTACATGCACACGGCAATGGGTAAGCTTTTCTCTGGCTCCCTCCCCACCTCCTTCCCCATAAAAGATACTGAGATTAGCATTGGCATTCTCACATATGTACACAATGTCAATAGAATTGCTTTATTCATGAATTATCCATACCCACCCACCACTACCACTCTTCCAGAGACTGCCTCCCTTGCTGTCCTTGGATTTCTCCTCCATTACCCAGTGCCCTTATTACATTCTGATTACTCCCTCACTTCCACATATAGAGAAAACATCTGACCCTTCACTCTCTGTGACTGACTAATCTCACTCAGCAGTGTTCTCCAGATCCATCCATTTTCCTGCATATATACAACTTTGTTCTTTATTGCTGAGTAGAATTTCATGATGTGCATATCCCATAATTTTGCAATCCCTTCATTTGTTGATGGATGCTTGGGTTTGTTTCATATTTTGACTAGAATGAGTTTTGCTTCTATAAACATGGATATTCATATATTACTGTAATATTCTGACTTCAGTCTTTTTGAAAAGATATTCAGGAGGGTACAGCTGGATCATACGGTAGATTCATTATCAGTTTTCTGAGGAATCTCCACATTGATCTCCATAGCAGCTGTGCCAATTTGCAATCCCACCAACCGTTTAGAAGACTAATATCCAGAATATATAAATTATTTAAAAGACTTAAAACAAAAAATAAATACACCATTAAAAATGGGCAATTTAAATAAATAGATACTTCACAAAGGAAGAAAGACGAATGGAGATGGAACCCAAGAGCATTCTTCCTTGAACCTACAACCCCAGCCCTATTTTTTATTCTTTATTTTGAAACAGGGTCTCGCTGAGTTGCAAAAGGCCTCACTGAGTAGCTGAGGCTGCCCATGAACTGCGATCTTCCTATCTCAGCCTCCCAAATGCTGGGATTACAAGTGTGCATCACGAAGCCTGGCTCAAGAATCTAGCCTTAAAGTTTACCCTAGGTCACCTAGCAGAGTCAATCTCCTTGAAGTAGGAAAGAAGAAATAATATAAATAGGTATAAAGGAGACAGAAGAGAGAACAAGGGAAATATAACTTTCATGCAAGAACCCGTGACAAGCCCTGTTACACTCAAAATTTTTGGAGGGATTTACAAGTGGCCCTGAATACTGTGGACATCCTTAGGGAGGTGTCTATTTATAGACAACAGAGGTCTAAAATCAGAGGGATGCCCTTGCACATTAGTTAAAAGAATAATCTCTTTGAGCCTTGCTAGCTGTTTTTGATCAGTTAAGACAAAAAAGATAGCTGCTAAGATAGCAAAGGTCAGGACCTGAAAGATGACAGGAATACCCAGGTCACCTTGTGACAGACTTCCTGCACCCCTCATGAAAGCCCCCTGTCAAGGACAAGCCCTGCATTCCTAAAGGGCTTTCCTCACTTTAGGGATGGACTGCATTCTTCCTTGAAGATGTACTTCCTATTTTTTTCTGTCTATGTCTCTGACTGAAATTCTCTTCCTTCAGATAAGTCAAGGACCCCGCCAAATGATCCTGAGTTGAGGAGTCAACACGTACCCTGTGACACCCTATCTCGGTAATTTTGGCAGATTCTCTTGGTTTTCTCTGGATGACTTTACAAAAGCCAAAGATCAGTTTGAAAGAATGTTAACAGTGATTTAAAGGGGAAGTAGCATTTTTCCCCTAGATGTTCCTGCCTAGCAGCTGACAGTATCATTTTAAGGTTTGTAGATTCATAAATGTACCTAATCCCTACAGTAAGCAATGACTTTTATATTATTCTATCCAAAGAAGAAGCACAGACTCAGAAAGGTGTTCAGAAACTTTCCCAAAGTTTCTGAAATTGTGCTAAAGTTTTGATTAAAATAACCATTGCCTATTTTCATGAGTCCTTTCAAAAATTATATTAACTATCCAGCTATGAAAATACACTCCTATAACCCCAGGATTTAAAAGGCTGAGACAGGAGTATCACAGGTTTGAGACCAGCCTCAGCAACTTAGTGAAATTTTGTTTTAAAAAAAAATAATAATAACTAGTGTGTAGCTCAGAGGTAGAATGCCCTTGTTTTGAATCCCAGTACAAAATAACAACAAAAATGTATCTAAAGCTGATAGCTGAATTGAATTGACACTCCCAATAAACTAGTTACTCAGTGAAAATTTCATCACACAGTTGTTAATGGCCCATCAAAATTATATGAGTTCTAATGTCTCCAATATCTTACAAAGGCCATAAATTCTTTCCTTCATACATTTTCCACGTGAAACAGGCAAACAAAAATGTCTGGTTAGTCCCTGAAAACACAAAACACTGAGAAAACAAACTGGATATTCCATCTTTTTCTCAAAGTAAAATATGAAAACATTTCAGTGTCTCTAGTTACCTTCATCCTGCACATGCTGATATTAGAGATTACAATCTTCAAAGGGTGAGGATCCTGTCAAAATTCTTTCTGTACAAGGCTTACTACAATGCATGAATGACGTAACATGAAGAATCACTTTACATTAATGCTTCCCAGAAAGTCTGGAGACCAAAACTATTAGTCTGAGCTGTCAAGCATTTCTCTCACCCAACCATGATTTTTTTTAACTAATCTAAGAGTTTCTGGAGCCTATGTTAGCTTTAGTGTGCTTTAGTAAACAGTAAAGTTAAAAAAAATCTTATCAAATCCCACACTCAAGATATGCTTTAGAGAATCTGATTTTATTGAAGGAAGTTTAGCTTGGAAGAATGAATATACGCTTGAATGTATTAAAATGAAATTCCACTCATTTCTCTGTGTCCTTGGTGTAGCAACCTTATTAATACATTAATGTAATATTTTCAAAAATATTTTTGCAGATTAGAAACACTATTGCCAAAGCATGTTTTGAATCTTAGAAAAGGAATCATACGGATTGTGGCTATTACTTTTTCTTGTTACTCTTATCAAAATAATTTTAACTTGAATATATTCATCAGTGATCTTTTGGTAGGACACATATTGCATTAAACTGAAACGAGAAACATATTAAAGTAATGAGGTAAAAATAATTTGAGGAACAAATTTTAATACATCTGGTTTTAAGCATGATGCAGCTTTTTAGATAATATTTAATTTCAACAGAGGTCAGTCAATTTATGGCCCTCCCAAGATTAATAAGGAGTGCATTCCTGAGCAGTTTTAATCATTGAAACCTAAATGACCTTAGAGCAAAAACTAAGTTTAGCTTGGAATTTTTTGCTATACATCAGCAATTTCATTAAAGTTCAGAAATGCTGAGTATACAAATGCAACTCATGAACCATGTTTATACAGTAATGAGAAAAATATTAAGGATATATCTATTGTATATAGACAGATAACATCGATTTTTAAATATCTCCGAGTAATTATTTGTCATTATTTCCATAAAATGCATGATTTCCAAACACAATGTGAAAATGTCCACTTACACTACCAATACAAATATATCAAACTGTAGTGTTTGGGGAGGTGAACCTCACCTTCAGGTATTGAGCAGAGTATAAGATAGAGATTTTAGTGCTTAGCCAAAAAGGCTACATAACTTAAACTTGCTTCCAGAGGAAGAGAGACAGCCTAAGGAGAACTACAGACTGAGATTAAAAAGAAATATAAGTGAGATCAGCCAAGCACAGGAGAAGGTACATATGTTTCCTCTAATATGCCCAAACTAGGAAACACAGAGGATACCAGTGGGACTCCAGATAATGGAGGGGAAATATCAGCAAAGTTTGAATGGAAAGATAGGAGAGGAGGAAGGCTGATCTTGATTAATGAGGGTCTACATCCGAATATGTGTAAAAGTATGAATATGGCATGGTTACCCTGGACAATCATTGGTGGGAGGGGGGAAGGGAAAACAGGGGTGGGGGTGAGAGGGCACCAAATATAGTTTAAATGTATACCATTTATGTTCAATAAAATTTTGTTAAAAAAAAAGAAATATAAGTGGAAGAAAGGAAGGTAGGTTTTCCTCTATCTATTTCAATGAATGTTTTTCCTCAATTTTGACTGTGATCTCATCCATGAGAAGAGTCAGATCACTGAAGAATTTATGCTTTTATCATTGCAAAATTTAGTAAAATAGGCAAAACTAATTTTTTACTACTTAAATGTGTCAACAAATAGAATGAATTAGGCTTAAAAGTACTGACTCACTTGGAGTCCTCCTGTCCTTAAGTTTATTTGAAAATGATGACTGCCACAACTTGAAATCGATCTTAAGACAGCACAGATGACCTTTGTAGTTAGATTAAAAAAAAATGCCATCTTTATGTAGGAGTAGATACATGCTTGAGAAGCTCAGATCTCATTACTGAGTTTGAGGTTCATTCTAACAACTTAGTTGTTGCTTAATTTGGAAATAGAATGCTCCCCAAAGGCCCATGTGATAAAGGCCTAGTCTTCAGTTGGGCAACAATTGGAGTTGTTAGAAAACATTAAGAGGTAGGGATCTAATGGGGAGTCTTTGGGTCACTGAGAGTTGCACTTGAAGGGAGGAATGGGACCCAGTGCTCCTTGTCCACCCTCCTTCACACCTGGCTGTGGGTGAAATACACTTCTGCCTCATACCCTTGCCATGAAATACTGTGTAATACCACAGGCCCAAAGCAACTTGGCCAACTGTAGTAGATGTTATAACATACTTCCTCAGAAGCTTTACTTACTAGAGTACTCTCTTATTGTGTCTGTGCTTTTATATCTTAAACTAAGTGACTTTTGTTACAGCATTGGTAGAAATACCAGGAAACATACTTCTACATTTATCTCTCAAGACCTTTGATGAGTGTATACATACATTCTTTTTGTGTTTTACATGGATGAAGAAAAATGATAGCTTTAACTTTTTCTCATGTTCTGTGATCATAAGCTTACTCTTGAAACCTTAAAAATTGAGAGACCAAACAAAGCCTCTCTCTTTATGAATTGACATATCTAAGATATTTATTACAGAAGTAGAAAGCTGTCTAGGATAGCTATTAAGGGTGGGGAAGTAGTTTGGTTAGAATGAATAAACCCAGAACAGATTTATTATAATGTCTGGAAAAAAGAAAAAAGGATATTTGTATTCAATAATTTAATGAACTAAAATAAAATTCACCTGAACAACTATATTATGTTTGAGTAGCTCTGTGTGGAATACTCTTACTTAAATCAAATATGTATTTTTTGTGCCATAAAATATTTTAAAAAAGACTAAAGTCATTTTAAGTGAGTTTTACATTATTTCCTATTGTTTCTCATGCTGAAAAAGGAAAGAATTTGAAAAGTGGTAGATATTATTATTATTATTATTACCCAATATCTGTTGAATAAAGTGATAAAAAAGACAGAAAATAGGTGGCAGGAATAAATCCCACTGAGAACTTCACAAAAGCAATGCAAACAAATGTACAAATTAACATCATTGTTCATTAATATCTATTATCAGTTTGTTAATGTCAATTTCAGATCCTGAAATCAATGCCTTTAATTTCTAAACTATAATCTAACCAGTTTACATAGTCAGCATTAAAGACTGATTACACTAAATATATCTTCTGGGACCATGCAGAGTTTACCATTGGAACACTAGATAATTGAGTGACCAGTTTGGACACTTATTAAATAAATAGTCTCATCTTTAATTTAGTGGCTAAAATTAAGAATAAAAACACATATGTGTGAAAAATACACAAAATATCTATAAACATATTATCTCAACTTATTCACAAGAGATGGCTTTATCAAGGAACAAAAACTGTATTGCAGTGACAGTTTTTTTCTAAAATGTCATATTGTAAAAATGCTAAATTTGACATTTACATAAAAGTTTGCATTTTTATTTTAACATGTTACATTTTAACTGCATTTATAATACTTGGCTTTGTAATAACCTTTGACAGCTATAGAGACTATTTATGAAAATATTTCAAGAGTTTCTTATTTCATTAATCAGAAAGGATTATATTGCTGGTCTACCAGTCTGAAAAGTTTAGTACTTCAAAAAAATTTTTCAATCACATATGTAAGAAAATGCTAAAGACCTTTAAAAAACTCAGCATATTAAATTGATCTTCATAATAGATCACACAAATCCTCATATTGATTGCTTAATTAATGTGAAGATAAGTATTCAAAATTTAGAAACTATATAAAAATTCTTCACAAAAACTCTCAATATTTTGAAATATTTCTTGCTATTTTTCTCATTGATTTTCATGAGACACTGTAACTTTAGTATTAGTTGTAGTGAACATTTTAGCACTTTTGTACAGTTTCTATAGATTATCAACATTGTACTGCCCATCTTAAAAGCTAGAGAAAAGAATATTGAAAGTTTTCACCATGAGGAAATGACATATATTTGGTGAGGTAAATATATTTAGCTGGATTTAAACATTATGCAATCTATACAAAAATCAAACAGTGCATTTACCTCTTTAGTATGTACAATTATATTTTTATGTATCTGTTAAAATGAATTTAATAAAATATTAAAAATGGAAATGAGCCTGGGGAAATAGTGTGTGTTCTACATATAAAATGAATTTCAGGAAACTATGGTAAGAAGAAAGCCAAACTTGGAAGGATATGGCTGGGTTTGCAAGAATTGGAATCCATAGCATATGGTGTCTGGAGAAACTAATTTGATCAAGAAGCAATGGACACTTTTCTGCAGTTTCTACAGCACTCCCCATGGTCTGTCAAAGCAAGGTTACAGGTTATATTACTGCTTTGCCTAGTTCTCATTATGCATTACATATCACTTTAATTTTTCTTTCATTTTATCTTGTATTTTTAATGCTTTGGTGGCTATTCATTGCTTCATGACAACTCTCTAACCAAAAATATCTGTTATTTTCCATTTATTTTCTTACAAATATACATAGCATGTATCTTTCTTGTGTTTTCAGAGAGAATGAGATTAAAATAATAACTTGAAACAACTGAAGCTATTTTAACCCCTACAAAATATTTCCCTCATTTGTCAAAATACGCAAATATAATTAAAAATAGTTAAAGGAGACCAAGATATGATGAAAAGATTATCTATATGATATATATAATATACATATATATGCACATTTTGGTAGTTACATGATAGGATACTTATCAGATTTTAATACTTAACTGTTTATATATTGGACAAGATATTGTACTTCAAATAATACAATCTAGTTCCATAGTGTGTGTGTGTGTGTGTGTGTGTGTGTGTGTGTGTGTGTGTGTAGTTAAGGGTATTTGGGTATTGGATCTAGGGCTTTTCTGCCTCTGAGCTACACCCTTGGTCCTATTTTATTTTTTTATATTTGTAACAGGGTCTCACTAGGTTGCCAAAGGTCTTCATAAGTTTCTAAGGCTGGTCATGAACCTGTGATCTTCTTGTCTCAGTCTCTCAAGTACTAGGATGACTGGCATGCACCACCATGCCCAGCTTCAACTTCTATGGTTGAGGTAAGAAATTCAGATAATGTGTGTTAATCACTTCACACACAGTGAGAATTAAAAGGTGGTTTCAGGCTATGTTATTATTTTTCTTATTAATCATCTATATTAAAATACATATTCAGTAACAAGAAGGACTCTAGGATTTGCTGGCTTTCAGATTCTTTGTATGGTTGAAACTTAAAAATATCTTTTAAGCCAGACGTGGTAGCTCACTCTTGTATCCCAGCATTTGGGAGGCTGAGACAGGAGGATCACGGTTCGCAGACAGCCTCAGCTATAATGTGAGGTCCTTTGCAACTCAGTGAGACCCTGTTTCAAAATAAAGAATAAAAAATAAGGCTGAGGGTATAGCTCAGCAGTAGAATGTCCCTGAGTTCCATCCCCAGGACCCCCCAAATATATATATATACTTTTATTAATCGCACACTTTTTAATGACAATTATAAGTGCTAATACATAAAAAACTTGCAAAGTGGCAGATACTATTACAAGGAGTAATTAATTTCTGTTGAAAAAAATGATACTAAAGACATGGAAAATAGGTAGCAGTAATGAATTCCACTGAGACTTTAACAAATGCAAGACACCAAAATACATCTATTTACTCCATAATTCATTGATATCAATAACAATAACCAAGAATTTTCAGGCATATTCTGCATACTCCTTTTATTAAATTTAGTTGCCCCTGATCTTCTCCTCATAAATGAACTCAAATTTGATGTGTAAACATGATTTGATATACATAATCGTAGCTTCTTAGGCTTTATAGACATAAAAATTTAAAAACACTTTTACATAACATGAACACATTTTCAGTCAAAATAAACTGGCTAATATGCAGCTTTAAACTAATATAACTTTTGTGCTTGGGCTGCCAAGTAAAGAAAATTGAAATATATTCTAAAAATATTGATAAAACACCATAAGAAAAAAAATGAATCCATAAATAAACAGAAATTCAAAAGTCTGTAAGAATTAAATGGGGCAAATCTCTTTTTTTCTCATCTTCTTAATTGTTCCAGTTACTTCAAAACTTTTTTTCAAATGACCATTTTAAAGCTTCTTAGAGATACATCTTTGGTACTTAAATTTCAATGTTAGCGTACCATTACATGACTACTTAGCATTTAAATATCAAAAGGAGAATTTTTCTACAAGATTGCTGTTTTCATTCACAGAGCAATTATCTACATGTCTACTTTCATCATTTTAAATAATTTCTGTATGAGAGTTAGGAAAGATGTCTACTAAAAACAAAATAAGATGTTTTACTATCGTAATCACACCATCTTACACTGAAATCGTTGGTGAATTTAAGTAACTATTTTTTTCCTGATCTTATTCTATTTGAACTGGTAATACATATTTAGAATGCTGTTGCTAAATTGCTCCGTCCCAGCCTGCCACCCCTAGTTCATAACATGCTCTCTTGAATTTGGAGGAAAGATTTTGTTATTGGGAGGGAATATTGGACAAATGTAGGAATTATATGATGGCACCTGGTGAGGGTCAGTAACATTCATTTTTATCATAGTGTTGCAAGGGCAGAGGAGCAAATTTTTGCTACACTGCTGATGGTTAGCCATCCTTTCTCCTATGTCGGTACCATAATTTGCTACCTCTGTTACTAAGGCAAGCTCCTTTACCCCTCTTATTTCTCAATCTTCAGGCTGCAGAATAAGTATACTCATAGGATCTGCTTCTTGTTGCTGCTTTGAAAGTTTATTTAGTAGCTAAAAGCATGATTTCCAGTTAAATTTTAATTTATTTCATTTGTAACAATATGCTTGGCCTCTGAGCAGGTTTATGAATCTTAATAAAGATAATTAGCATAGATACACACACATGCCCCCACACACATACAGAATATGAGGAAGCAATTATGAAATCAATGAATATGCTTAGGACCTTGCCACAGTAGTTCATATAATGTCATAATTTAATTGAGGCCTCGCCCATGAGAAAATAAAGAACTAAAGAAGATAATATTTAGGCAAAATACAGTGAGACCCTTGAAGGTCTCAGGTATCAAGTAGAATAATTCTGTTAATAGTTCCAGAATTGCACAAACCTTTAAACAAATAAATAAATCATCTTCTCCTCCAAAGAATGTATTACCCAAGATAAAGCATTTTTTTGTCAGATATATCTTTTTGGAAATGAAACTTCTCTGCAAGTTATAGCTCAAATATGTGATCATAAAAGGTTTCTAGGACTGCTTTGGAACTTGCTATGATAATTGCCAAAATATTTGGCCACTTGAGATTTTGATGAAATTATTCTAATCATATTTCTCACTGCCCTCCCTCTGCTGTTTCTCCACTCTCTTCTACTCTGACCCTCTTGCAATTACACTGCACTTTGTCATCTTTCAGCCGGGGCCAAAGAGAAAATGAAATTTTACCCGCAACAGTGTGACATCCCTTTTCAATTGAGCAAAATTTAAGAGTCTAAAGTATGTAAGAGAAATGTGTCTTCTCAGCTGACAACTATAGGCTGTGTACATGTGTTTCTGCTTTTTGCAGTTTTCCAGGTAAATTTAGAAATAAGAAAGAGGTAGACGAGTTTAAAAAGATATTCCAGAACTGAAAGTTTGATTTCCTTTCTTTTTGTAAATCAGTTTTAGCACATTCCTGATTTGATAATTTGCCTAATTGCACAAATGCCCTGCTTCCACATCTGTAAAATGGACTGTATAGTATACATTAGACAGCTTTTTGTATATAAAAGGATGTTATATTACAAGTACATATTAGGAGCTTAAAAATTAGTTCTTTCACTTCTTCAATTTATGATCTTCAAAGTCCATTTTTAATTCTCTAATTTTTATTACAATAGTTGATACTCATTTAAATCTTGTACTGAGCAAGGTAAATCATGTTTACATAGATTTCTTTTTAGATACTCCATAATGTGCATATTTGCATATATGCAGAGATCTTTTTTTTTTTTTTTTTTTTGGTGGTACTGGGGTTCCTGGAAACCCTTTACCTCCGGGCTACACTCCCAGATCTATTTTACACTTTTTTTTTTTTAATTTTTGGAAACAGGGTTTCTTAAGCCAGCACGGCTGGCTTCAAACCTGCGCTCTACTCCTGTCTCTGCCTCCCAAGTGCGGGGATTACAAGCGTGCGCCACCACGCTCGGCTTATATAGTGATCTATTCATCTATAAATTCTTATCTTTGTCATAATATAACATATATGTCCACAATATTTGCTTTTCAAGTTACAAAAACATGCTTATATAATCTACTAGTTTGGGTCAGCAAGTCAGCCTTTCCAACATCCTCAGCACTCCTGGACACTCACTCCATCCAGTTTTAACACACTCACATTCTCTTTTATATACACTTACTTCATTAGTAAATAAAATGTTACTTTACAGGGCTGAACCTACCAGTAGGTGGCACTGTGATAACTCAATGCCTGGAACTAGGCTGAGCATTCATGTCTTTTTGTAGCTTAACCATCAAATTCAGTGGAGTCGGTAGAGAATTATTGACTTAGATAAAGCAAGACAGAACTATCAGCCAAAACTTGTTGCATTTCACTTCTTTTTCAGATGTTCCTTTGATATCCAGGATTGGCCTCATGGTCTCTCAGAGTTATAATCTTAAAAAAAAGAGAAAGGATCAAAGATTGGGGTGACAGAACAAGCAGTGTGTTTTATTTCCTCTGTTGACGAATACATGTGTGTGTGTAGGGGGGTACTGGGAATAGAACCCGTGGGCTTTCTATCACCGAGCTGCAACCCTAACCCTATTTTATTTTTTATTTCAAAACAAAGTTTCACTAAGATGTGGAGGGCCTCACTAAATTGCTGAGGCTGGCCTAGAATCTGAGATCCTCCTGTATCTGAGATCCCCAAGTAGGAGGATTACAGGCATTTGTCACCACACCTGGCTCAAAGCACATATATTTTAATACACTTTCTCTTTTTTTTTCTCTTTCTTTCTTTCTTTTTTCTTTTTTTTTTTTTTTTGGCGGTACGGGGGTTCCTGGAAACCCTTCTACCTCCGGGCTACACTCCCAGACCTATTTTTTATATATTTTTTTATTTGGAAACAGGGTCTCCTAAACCAGCACGGCTGGCTTCGAACCTGCGGGTTCCTCCTGTTTCCGCCTCCCAAGCGCAGGGATTAAAAGCATGCGCCACCATGCCCGGCTTACACGTTCTCTTTCTGAATCTGTATCTAAATCCTTCTCCCTCCCTCTTTACTCTATTTATAATTGATTTATTAAGTTACACTTATTGATAGATTAAATAGTGTTTGAAATAATTATGTTGTGTACTTTTAATTTATTGAATTAATAAATTACCTTAACATTATATCAATGAAAATTTGCAATGACATTTTACTTGTAATTAAAAGTATTACCTTTGTTTTAAAGTTGAGGGTAATAAAATTAGAGTACTTTGAGTATAAAAGTATATAGCACAGTATTTCATAGTCTATTAATTTATAAATAAGGACTATAAATTAAATAAATATTCAACTGACATATTTTGGAACTTGTTTGAAGTTTTACTGACAAAGCCAACAATATGCAAATTGCATTTTTCAGCTTTTCAACAAATCACTGGATTAATTTCCTTTCCTAAATTAGCAAGCTATCTATTTGACACTTTCCCAATAACAAATAACAATAGACTAAAAACACCTGACATGATTCCTGCATGTATGTTATCAACATCTGTTAATTACTAGGATATTTCTACACCTACTGATGTCATTATAACAGTAAATCACGAAATAGTCTTTTCTAGCTCTACATATTTATTAGTTTTTCATTATTTTCTGAGCAATTTAGAAGGAAAATAATTAAGAAAAGGAGAAGAAAATAAGAAACATGCATTGAAGACTTAGAGGCTGGAGGGAAATGTGTTGTATAGTGGAAGGAGACAGAAAGATATAAAAACTGAAGATTTCACCTGAAAGAGGAAAGGAAATATGATGAAAAAATTTAAATAATGCATTGTAAATATATGAAGTTATAAATTTCAGGCTCAAAAGCACATACGGGGAAGGGGTAGGATGATAACTACAGGAAAACACACCAAGAGCTGTGTGCATATATTAATCACTCTGAACCTCATTATGATGTATAATTGCAATGTTCCAATAAAAATACATTAAAAACCATCAGATTGGACACATAACACACATATACACACATACACACTCAAAAAACAAACACAAAGAAAGAAATATTAGGAGTCATAATGGTATGGTGGTCATTGATACTTGAGTGATATGATGGCTACGAGGAAGGCATAGGACATTGAACTAAACAATCTTTGTTGCTAACTGTATTTGAAGCTGGTGGGGAAGACTGTCATGTCATTTTTACATTTTTGTCATGGTCAACATTCTCAGTGCTGTGACCCCCCAAAAAGAAAACAACAATAAAACTGAACACACAATTTAAAGAAAGGAAGATGTATTTGCTCAGAGATTATATAATCTCCAAAACCGTATTCCCAGGGACCCCTCCTTAGGAGGCCAGCCCTGATTCCAATATTGCTACTATGCTTCTTTGAGGCCTGGGGGAAATTTCTAAATTCAAAACATCATAATTTCTAATTGTCAAAATTAGATAGTTGTGTTTCTGTTTATCCTACAATATTCAATTTAGTATTAGGTAGAATGGATAATAACATGTTGAGTTATTTGCTCTTATTAGTTATAAATTATAAAGGAAAAATAAGATCTAGGTATATATAAGACATAAACATAAATATGTTCTGCTTTAACAACTTAATTATAAGAGTTAAACTAATGACAGAGAAGCTTGGCATTTTAGTATAGAAATACTCTTACTACGGTTCACTTCAGGGTTAAAATAGTGTATTGTAGTATACCAAAGGGTTAATGGATACTGCTTTTAAAAAGATTTTTCCAGAGATTTAGTTGAAGTATAAAGTTAAGGGAGCTAAAATTAAGATTTGAGAGAAGTGAACACGGGGGAGTCTTTCTGGAGTAGAGAGGCTTTTGGTGAAGATTCAGAGGAATTGAGTAAATTAAAAGAATATTGAAAAAGATGATGAAAGAAAACTTTTCAATCTCAAAGTTTCAGTTAGATGAAAAAAAGTACATTTGAGATTTTCTCAGCTCAAACCTTGATAAGTAGTAGGTGTTTCTGTGGAAACCTACTTGTAGCAGAAACACATATTTCCGAACATAAAGACAAGATGTTTTTATTAGATCTATTCTCTTGTTTTTAATATTTTTATACTAAAAATTATTGGTTTGATATATAGAATGGATCTACTTCACATTTTATTATATATTTAACTGTCCACTTTATAGGCAAAGATAAATTCAGACAATGTAACTAGTATTTACCCTACAGAGCACACATAATCTTATCTATATTGCTTTCCAACATGTGATAGGTAGGGAACACTTTTATACATATAGTATGAGGGCTTTTAAATTTGATACCTTGTATTATGTTGTTTTAATTTATGTATCTTTGCAGCACTGAAAGTTGGACCAGGTGCCTCACACATGCTAGGCCAGTGCTCTAAGCTACACCCCAGCCTTTTCCATTTTATTTTGAGATGGGGGGCTCACTAAGTTGTGCAGGCTGGCTTTGAATTTTTAATCCTCCCACCTCAATATCCCAAATAATTAGAATTGCAGGTGAGTATTACTATACATATGGTCATTTTTTATTTAGGTAAATGAATGTACATTATAAGAACAAAGTAAGTGCATAATTTGATGGGTTTCCAAATAAAATGTTAAAAAAAAAAAGTTATGGGAGTATAGCCCAGAGGTAGAAAGCCTCTGGGTTCCACCCCCAGTACCACCAAAAAAAAAAAAAAACAAAACAATCAAGATAAAAGTAGGTGTGCATGCGTGTGTGTGTGTGTGTGTGAACCTAGAGGCATTTTACTTCTGAGCTACCGTCTCATCCCTTTTTATTTTTTGCTTTGAAACAGAGTTTCACTAGGTTGTTAAAAATCTCATTATGTTGCTTGTGTGCTCTCAATCCCATGATCTTCCTGTCCCAGCCTTCCAAGCACTGAGATTAAAGGCATGTGCCACCATGCCCAGAAAGACAAAGATTTTCTTATCTCAGAAATTTTCTTAATACCGTCTTCAAATGTGTTCCTATAAGCCAGAGGCAAACACAATTCTATTAGATATTGCCTACTTAAAAATTTCAAAAATGTAGATGAATTCAGCACAGATACTTTATATGTCAGTCTTTTTTCATTTGAAATAATGTTTTTGTGAGTATGGTTATTGGAAAGGCTCTAGGATTATTTTATTGTGTAATATGTAATGGTATGCTTACCCACTCATCTATTTGAAAATGTCTAATTTTTTTATGAATAGGCATTGGATTTGTCAAGTGATTGTACTGCATATGTTAAGATAAATACAGATCTTTCTCTACCTCTTAGTACAATAAATGCCATTGATTGAGTTGTGAAAGAATTCCCCTTTTATGTTATAACTCATACTTCATATTTTTATAAAGTACTGAAATTTAGAAAATATTTTTGACACTAGCCATTTCAGAAGTTATAAGAAAATAACACATTTTCCATTTCCTTTTACAGGGACACTAAAAATTATGATATTAAAACCAGAAAAGGCAGTTAAAATGAAAGAAACTATGCATGGATATACTGCATAAACATAAATGCAAACATCTTTAATTGGATTTATAGCCTATAAAATCCAGAAATATGCAAGTTAAATAACATATCACAACAACTGGTATTTTGTTTTGTTTAGTTTCAAAGAGGGCAAGATTGGTTTATCGTATAAAAATAAAAATTATTAACAACTATTTCACCATCTGTGACAAGCTGAAAAATATCCTACACACATAGCTATCTCTGAACAATTGGAATCTTGACTTTCTCTTTCATACTTCTCCTAACCTTTTTTAGCTTAACCTTTTTTTTTTTTTAATATTACAACATCTTAGATGACAGGCAAGGCCCTCACCACTGAGCTACTTCTCAAATCCTTGGGAGAAGTTTCCTTGTAAAGGGTTTGATTGTCTACCTGTGGGCCTGGCCCTCTGGTTGAATTCACTCAGTGCTAAAGCTGTGGGTGGTATTCAGTCTTGTTCTTTATTTCCTCTGTAGGGGGATGTTATGGACCCATACATTACTGTTTTTCATTTCCTGTTATTTTTCCTGACCTTGGTTATCTAAACATGTCTAAACATTCTTTTCTGAGGCCTTTTCTTTTTGTTTTCTACTAGGTAAAGCATTAAATGGTTTCAACAGTTGCATTTATTCTGTTTAGTGAAGAGGGGAGATCCTATTTTCTATGAGGTTGAATTATAGAATTATTTGTAGAACAAAGCAGCGACCTTATGGCATTCAATGCATTAAATTGGAAATTCACTGTTGCCATGATACACACTAAGAGTTAAAATTTCGAAATCAGTGGTACAATCATACTGGGCTATATTTTCTTTATTTAAAATGGCATCAGTCTATGTTAAGCACAATAGAAAAACAGATTACAGGCCTCAATCTGGAGCCATGAACATCTCAGCCTAAAGAGAAAAGAAAGTAGGAAGACACAAAACTAACAATAGCTGGCGTCCTATAGGTGACTTCAACCAAAAGAAGCCAGCTCATAGGTAAAAGACCAAACCCCTTTAGTAGGGAGATCTTCCCAGGGAGATCACGGGTTAAGGGCCTTGCCTACCATGCCAGATGTTGTAGGTTCAAGGACACTCAAAGTAAGAAGAAGGCCAAGAAGGGCCAAGCCAAGCAGGATAAGTCAAGACAAGGCACCAGTATAAAAATATAAAATATATAAAAGTAAGGTGTATGATAACAATGCACCAACAAAGACAAAAAACATAAAAAATGAGACGAATAATACTGTGTTGATGAGGATGAACAGAAAATAGAATCTCTGTAACTACTGGTCTTAATATAAATGAGTACAGATGTTCCTTCACTTATAGTGATATTAGTTCATAAATCCTTAGATTTATGAATTATTTAGAAGGCTAGGTACTTAATGAACCTAACCTTCTAAACATGTTAGCGTAACAACACACGGCCCTGTATAGCATCAGTTGTTTACCCTAATGGCTGGATGAGCTGCATGGCCCAGACGCTAGAGATAGAATTATACCACATACTGCTAACTCACAGAAAGATCAAAATTCAAAGTAGGGCTTCTACTGAGTGTGTACCACTTTTATACCATCATAAAGTCAAAAAATAAACATGAATGGAACTGTCATTAGTTGGGGGCCATCTTTATATTAAAGCCATTATGGAAAACACTATGAAGATTTTTTAAAAAATTAAATATAGAGCTACCATATAATTAGCAATCTCATTTCAGTTATTTATTCAAAGGAGTTGAAATGAATATATTAAGTGAATGTTTTTTCTTCCATATTTACTATAACATTATTCATAATAGCCTAGGTATGGAAACAAGTTAGGTGTCCATCAATGAGTTACTGGTGAGAGATAGCCTGGTGCATGTTTACATGCTATATTACTCAGCCTTAAAAATGGAGATGGCCAGAATGGTGGAACATGCTTGTAATCTCAGTACTTGGGAAGCTGAGAAAGGAGGATCACAAGTTCAAAGCCAGCCTCATCAGCTTAGTGAGGCTCTCAGCAACTTAGTGAGACCCTGTTTCCAAATAAAATATAAAATAGGTCTGGAGGTATAACTCGGAGGTAGAAATAAAGCCTCTGGGTTCTATCCTCAGTACAGGAAGAAAGAAAGAAAGAAAGAAAGAAAGAAAGAAAGAAAGAAAGAAAGAAAGAAAGATGTTGCCATTGGTGACAGCTTTGGGCAACATGGAGGACATTATGATGAGTAAAATAAACCAAGCATAAGAAAACTCATGGAAGTAAAGAGTGAAATGATGGCTACCAAAGTCTCTAGGGCAGGCAGGAAGGTAATGGGGAGATGCTGGTCAAGATTACAGTTTCAGTTAGACAAGAGAACTAAATTTTTAGGTCAATGGCACTAAATGGTATGTTCAATAAGAATGTTCTGTGTACTTCTTTTTATTTTTTTGTGGGTCTGGGGGTGGAACCCATGGGCATTCGACCTCTGACCTACACCCCCTGCCCTATTTTTTATTCTTTATTTTGAAACAGGGTCTCACTAAGTTGCAGAGGGCCTCACTAAGTTGCTGAGGCTGTCCACGAACCTCCTGAATGCTGGGATTACAAGCGTGTGCCACCACGCCCGGATTTTCTGTATACTTCTAAATTAATAATAGAGAAAATTTCTAATTTTTAACCGGTACAAAAATGAAAATAAATGAAATTTTATGCTAATTAGCTTGACTCAATCACCATAAGTATATAAATACATTTTTTACAAACCATAAAATTATACAATTATGATGTATAAATTATAATATTAATTTTTTTCTTTGGTGGTACTGGGGGTGGAACCCAGAGGCTTTCTACCTCCAGCTATACTCCTAGACCTTTTTTTAAATTTTATTTTGAAACAGGGTCTCACTAAATTGCTGAAAGCCTCACTAAGTAGCTGAGGCTGGTTTCGAACCTGTGCGATCCTCCTTTCTCAGCCTCCCATGCGCCACCACGCCCAGCGTTATAATACTAATTTTTAAAATGGTTAAGTGAGCCAGGCATGGTGGTGCATGCTTGTAATACCAGTACTTGGGAGGCTGAGACAGGAGAATCGCACGGGTTCGAAGCCAACCTCAGCTACTTAATGAGGCCCTCTGCAACTTAGTGAGACCCTGTTTCAAAATAAAGAATAAAAAATAGGGCTGGAGTGTATCCAATCTCCAGTACCACAAAATATAAATAAATAAATAAATAAATAAATAAATAAATAAATAAATAAATAAATAAATTTATTGAATTGAATGGTTAAGTGAACATTTACTCAGTTCCTTTAAATATTTAGATATTTAGTATTATTTAAATATTTAGCTTTAAGTAATAATTGTTGTAGATGTCCATGTATGTACATATATCCACAATTTTAAACGCAATAGTACCCCTGTATTTATAATTCACTGAATATTTTTACTACTTCATTAGAAGATACCTTTAATTTGAATTACTTATACATTTGGAATGAAGAAAACTTGAACATATTGCACATCATTTAAAAGTTAATTATTATTAGGCCACCAGACACAAAAAATAAAATATTTTAAATGTAAATTTAACTTTCAATATTTATAAATTTTTAAATTTATCCTGAGAAGTAAGGATTAATTACTGTATATATGTTTTTCATACTTTGGGGTTTCTTTCACTTATAAGTATAATGGTATAGAAAACATTTGTATACCTTTTCTGAATGTAAGACTGATAAACAAGTTTTAACATTTTTTTTTACAATAGAGGAAATGTATTTAATAATCTGTTGTCAATTTTCATGTTTCAAGCCCATTCTTTCGTTGATAGCCTCCACATGTATAGTTAAGTCATTGTTGCTGTGTTTATTATCTGTGACCAGGTTATGTTTATATCCCTTCATTTGTGGACTCTTAAGATGTTGCAAAAGTTTCATTCCTATACCCCATACTGATTCACTCCTAGCTGCTTTTTATAGCACCAATCTGCTTTACAAATATGCACAAACAATTAAGTAGTGACAGCGTCCAGTTCCTCAAATGCCCAGATTAATAATGGTAGCATGCTACAGAAAGGTGTGTGTAAAGAGCTAAAGATGGTATATAGTCTAGAATCCAGCATATTTTCCTTTCTGAGCATTCTTTCCATCCCTCTAACCTGGATGTATGCATTAGAATGTAGCAAAACCCGCTAGAAACTTCTCTTAGCCAACTGTGAACTCATCTGTTGCCACAAGTGCACAGTGGTAGGATGTGAACCTGTAATTCACAAAGTTCTTCAGCCAGTGAAGCTGGTGACAGATACAAAAGGAAAAATTCCTACATATACACATCAGTCTGTCTCCACTTTTTATAAAACTGGAATAAACTGGGAAAGTGCCATCTATATTTATCCTATTTAAATTTTAAATGTCCTTTTGACACAAAAAGGTATATACATTGCAAAATCTTTTTTGAACTGGACAACAAGTGTAAAAACCCTGTGGACGTATAGGCCAAAACAAGGTTGATTAGGAAAAGAGAATTGTTCCTATAACTGGTAATCTGACACAATGTCCTATTGTCATTAAAATAAAGGTCCATTTTCAGTTTACTCAATTTTGTTTTAACCTTTAAAAATGATATAACAGTAACTCTTACAACTAATTTTGGAATGAGACAAAGTGAAAGAATAACTATGCAACTAAAAAATCAACTGATAAATGGTGACAGTGAGTGTTGTGTACTTAATCATTTGGAAAAATATTTAATCTATTGTTAAACAAAATCTAATTTGAGTTTATAAACCACTGTTTGAATTAACTTAGAAAGAGGCATACGGTAGCTTTCAATAACATGTAAATAAGTCTTTTATTGTATAATATTCAAATGTGTTTATACAATTGTTAAAATACCCCCAAAGCAATTTGTGTATAAAAATGTTTTTCATTATAGTTAAAACTGATGTGACTTAATTTCCTTTATGTTTAAAAAATATGTCAATTTTTACATCTACATGATGATAAGAAATTGTTTTATAGGAATTTCCCATATTAAATGAACTATAGACTTAACTTCTTAAATTGGTCATTATTTTGATTCATATAAACAAAACATCATTCAGTTAATCAAAGTAAGCATTCGATAGATTTTCTTTCTCTTCAAACTCTCATTTTCAAGTTCATTTCATTTGAAACAGAGATAATTATCATAATTTGGAAATCAACTTGTGGATGTAATATACATATATTTGAATACAATGCTACATTTAAAGTTCATTTGCATCTGTAATAATTCAGTTTATATTCATTTTAGTTCCTTCTAAAACAAATCACTATATTTCTTCCCCTGGAATATTTTATACACTTCTAGTCAGCAGCGTGTATGGGGCGAAAATTTTTCAATCACCATAAGTCAGATGAACAGGGATAAAAAGAATAATATTTAATAAAGCTGTTTATCATTAAGCATATTTTCTGAAAAGACAGAAGAATATAGATGTTTTCATGGCACAGAAAAGAAATTAACAGACTTAGGTACACTTCTATATACTATAAATCTAGGAATTGTCCTGAGAACATACAATAATTATTCTAAGAATATCCATATGGTACACAGTTTAGTGGACTGGAAATGAGCCAAAAATAAGTAGAGGGACATCAGATTTGTGTTGTAACAGACTGATCACTTAGGTGGAGGCAAGGCAAAAAAAAAGGGATTGCTTAAGTTAGAAGATTGTCTTTGAATTGACTCGTGCCACTCTGATAAAACAATCAGAGGTTATTAAAGCACTTAGAAGATTAGAGGTGCTATAAGGAAGAAATGGATGCTTATATATGATGCTGACCTAAAAATAATTCTAAAGGAATTATTGGAATAATCCAGGTATATCCCAGAAAGTGTGCTAATGCTGAATCTAAATGAGTAATTGACGGCTATAGTCTCATATTCAGAGCTGTGACTCTGAATTGCTTCAGAGGCTGGAGAAATAGAAAAGAAAATAGAGACCTAAGAATTTTAAAGGTATAAAAATGACATTATTGTTTATAGATAATTCAAAATTAAAGATACTCTCTGAGGTACTCATAATATTTAGCCAATTAGAAATAGAATGATGCTATTGTGATGTCCTGGTAACTTATCTTTAGGAAATAATCTTGAGAAATATTTAAGGAAACATATATAAAGACTTTGGTTTGCTACCTGCCCATGTGAATTTTGGAATAAAACATTTTTTTAAATATCTAGCAGAAACAACACCTAAGTATGGCTTTCACTATAAACGACAAATCTCTTCTGTTGAAGGCATGAGTTATGGGGACCTGCACATTTCTAAGAATAATAAGTAATTCCAATTTGGGACTGTTAGTCCTAGCATGGTATGAATCCTATGAAGCAGTAAAGGTACTTCCTTCATTATTAAAAAGTATTTGGCTATAAAAAAATAAAAAAGATCATACAACAGTTATTGTTAGTATTGTTGGTATCATCAATTATTAGTTTCTTAATATAACAGATAATTTAAATCACACTTGGTACCAATAGGCACATATACCACATAACTGTACAATAATACCTGTAAATTACTTTTATGATATAAAACATCAATGGAACCAACAAATCATAATGTGAGTGTCATAATTTGGTTTCTGAATTGATTCTATTGTAAAGGGTTTAGGGCACTGTCTTTTACCCAAAGTAGGCAAGCTGCAATTAAAATTCCACATTGAAGTTCAGAATGTCACTAAGGCCAAGTAGCATTCACTCCTTTTGCAAAAGCTGTATACCATATCTATATATAAATATATAGATTTAAATATATAGATATAGATCTAAATATATAGATATATAGGTTTATTCCTTGCTATGAACTATGAGCCTTGCTTTTATTCCCACAGTGATGGCTATACTCCAATTATTGGCAACTAAGTGGATTCTGTTTTATAATTACATAACTTTGTGAAACTGGGACATGAGTAATCCTTCAACTAAGGAAGAAATATGGAACTGACATTTTGAGAAGAAAAACAGGCCTTAATATTGTAAAAAAAAGAGAAAAGAATTTCAGGGAAAAAAATACAGCTTCCTAATCGGGAAAGTGATGGTTCTACTGCCAGTAATGACTTCACAGCTTAACTCCCATTACTGCTGTAGACAGTTGATTCTCACAAGGTGGATCACTTCCTGCAGTATTTTAGAAAACAATGTATATTCAGCCAACAAAGCAGCTTAATGTTGGAGGAATCATTGGATGCAAGATAAGGCCCAAGTAAAGCCAGGCCAACTCTGAAGGAGAAAAAGTACAAAGATGATAAAATGGAACCTCCATGTGACCTGATATACCATTTCCGCAGATGTATCAAAAAAACTCAAATCAGAATTATTATATTGACATATGCATGTTTATGGAAGCACGATTCTCAACAGCCAAGTCAGGGAACCAGCATAGGGGCCCATTAACAGAAGAGTGAATTACAAAATTGTGGAATACACACATAATGACATTCTACTCCACCATAAAGAAGAAAATTCTATCATTTGACGGAAAATAGATGGTTCTAGAGGATATTATGCTACTATAGTTCAGTTTTACTAAGAAATTAATTATTGCAGAGAACCTAGCCACTCAATGAATGTATAAAATTTGTTGAAACTATTAGTTTTACAGAATAACTAGGATTCACAACTACACACACACACACACACACACATACACACACACACACAAAATACACACATAGGCTGAGTTTCCATGCTGTCTGCCTAACAAAGACTTTGCAAAGTCTCCTGTAGGAACCATACCAGTATGAATTCATTCATTTATGAGGACTGCCATTACCCAGTATTGTGTTAACACAGATTAATTTTCTCACAGTTCTGCAGGCCAGAAGATTAAGAGAGCAACATGTTGGCAGTATTGCTGTATTGTGAGTCCTTGTTCCATGGTGTGGAGATGATGGCTGTTTCTCCATGTAAAGAAATAGAGAAACATAGGTTTTCCCTATGTTTGTGTCTATGTCTTCACTACTCTTCTTATTAAACATTCATATTAGATTAGGTTACCTCTCAATGTCCTCATTTTATTTAATTGTCTGTTTAAAACTGTCCTCATTTTATTTGTCTGTTTAAAACTAATCTCTCCAGATAATTCTGACATCCTGAGTACTAAGACTTCAATATGAAAGTGGAGACGCAATATAACCCCTGGCAACAAGTGATGTGTGCCTGTATGTCTCTACCATCTTGTACTTAAGATGTATGGCTGCAATGCACCAATTAAAAAGAACAGAAAAGCTAAAAGACGAGCTGGAAAGCTATGCTCTTTAATTATTTAAATGTAGGGAGTGATTATTTTTAAATTTACATTTGAGCTTTTAATTTGCAGTTTATTTTTCCTTAAAAGTAATTCTCATTTTAGAAAATTTAGAAAGTTTAAAGGTTTTATAATGAAGGAAAAATTTTTATTACTTCTATCACTAAATATTTTAGAGACATTATGAAACTGTGCATATTATTTATATTTTGTACTTTTTGTACAATCATTTTTAATTTTTATTGAAAGTTTTTAGTAAGTACATATTTTGATATTATAATGTGTCACACTTGACTAGACCATTATGCCTATTTTTTCAAACATTAGCCTTGATGTTGCTATGGTTATATGTTTTAGAAGTGATTAGCTCTGGAGTTGGTAGATTTTGAATAAAACAGATTAGCCTCCATAATGTTGTTTGAGCCTCATTCAATCTGTTGAAGTCCTCAAGAGAAAATACCAGGGTCTCAGAAGAAAGAGAATGAAATTCTGCCTCAATACAGCTGTTTTTTTTTTTGGTGCATAATAATTTTACATCTGATTGGGAAATAGACTGTCAGAAAAATACACGCACACAGCTTTTGGTGCCTCCTCCCTCTCCCTCTTTGGGATTGGAATCAAGCCTCCATACAACTTTTGAACCTGAAAATTATATCACCTCTTCCCTGGTTTTCATTCTGGGGAGTAAAGACCCTCTCATGGGTCCTCATTAGCCATTACTACAAGGTGTTATTTTTTAAATTTATCTTTGCCATTAATTTGTTTACATACAAAAATGATACAAGGATTACTCTCATAAAACTGGCGGAAATTTCATCCTTAACCTTCCTGCTAGAACTTGTGAATTCAGGTTGCAAATTCAATGAAACTAAACTCTTTTCTAACATGACACTTCAATCCAACAAATTTCATTAGTCACAAATCCCTGCCACGTTTTTACCACATTGTATAGGCTCCTCTATTATCTATTTGGTGTAAACATTTATTCTCAAATTGCCTTGTTTTCTATTTATTGACTTATCCTGGAACTATCCCTACCCTTTTCTGTTTCTGCGAAATTTTGCAACCCCAAATCAATAATAAACAAACATCCCTTCTTCCTTAATCTCATCACAAATTGTCTCTCTACCTTCTGCTGTCAATTGAAACTAAGCCCTCCTGTACTGTTACTGCCCCTAAGCTCCTTTAAAAGAAAGCTACATATTCTCACAAGTTCTAGAGTTAATTCTGCTTTCTTCACACTGTTCAATGCCATTTCAAAATTAAAATTCCTGCATTGCACCTTTATAAAACTAAATGTATCCCCTTCTGACATTCAGTAATACCAGTATCTAATCATAATTTCCTTCACCAATGATATTTTTGTTCACTCTTCTTTTTATTAAAAATGGTAGCTCACATCTCATAGTATTCCTTTTTATACCAAGGGACATTCAAATCAATACTCATTCAATAACACTTACTCACATTTTTTTTCTTCTTTTGAACAGGCAACTCTTCCTACAGGAAACCTATTACATTTGTTCTAATGGAATGATCCCTGCTCATCATGGTACATGATTAATTAATTGTTAATTGCAGCTTCCTAACTCTCCATTTAAAAATTGCCTTAGAATCTAATCCTAACTAATTAGAGTCTTTCTTAATACTTGTTTCTGATGATATGGCTGAATTGGATTGTGTTTTAATTCAGATAAGTAAATTCTTATTGGGTAAACCCAATGCCATGATAGCTTTTCTGCTAGCTTATGGAATGGACCAATGGCAGTGCTACACTGAGCGCATGGAGCTCAGAAATACAGAAATAGAGAGAACTCTAAAACCATCACACACAGGCCCTGACACCACCAAAGCCAGAGAAAGAGCACTGCTTTCATTTTCCTATGCTAGTTTGAATTGAACTTTGTTATTGTTATGACATTATATTTCTAATAAGAACATGCAAGAAAATAGATAAATCTTTCATAAACAGCTCAATATATTTTGGCCTATGTAAAACCATTTAAATCAATATAGTTTTACATTTTCTAGGTTTTTTCACAAGCTTCCCATAGCACACGGAGGTAAACCATCTTTTAATTTTATTACCAAAGATTCTATTCTAGAAATGTGTATGAGGATAAGATAGATCATGTATTATTTCACATAGGACTTTTTTGATAATGTTATTGAGATTCAGTATATCAGTGGTCTAAGAATCATGTGAATATGCCCCAATTGAGTTTACCTGCTCTTAATGATTTTCATTTGACTAATATTTATACAACTTCTGCAAACATTCTAATACAAGTTTTTATTATAGACATACGAATTTATAACTGAAGGAATATATTTTCAGACTATAGATGACCATATATATTTAATGAAATTGACAAAGCACTTTTCCAAAATGTTTGCACCTAATATTTTGACTTTAATCTGAACAAATGCAGATAATAATGAAGCAGTATGAGTTGTAGGTGTAAATATTTGAAACTGGCTAGGCATGGTGTTTCAGGCCTCTAATTCCAGTAATTGGGAGGCTGAGACAGGAGGATTGCAGATTCAAAGCCAGCTCCAGCAAATAGTGAGACTCTCATCAACTTACTGAGACGCTGTTTCAAATAATAAAAATAAAATAAGGCTGAGGATATAGCTCAGAGGTAGAATGTCCCCTGGTTCCATCCCCAGTACTATAGGAAAAAAAATTTTTTAAAGGAGCAGGTAGGAGGTGTCATGTGAGTAGTAGGAATTCTTCTTGGCTGTGTGGTCGGTTTTTATAGGATGTTGTGGAAAACGTAATAAACAAGCTGATACCTGTTGCATTTTAAGAGTCAGGTTATACTCCTTCAGAGGTATAAGCTTTCGTAGAAGTCGAAGAAAAATAGTAGGACATAGAAGTTGGCTGCATTGTTCATATTCAGATATGCGTAGCAAGAAATAGAACATCTTAACTTTGGCTGTTTATGAACAAGACATAAAGATCTGGCTACTGTCAGATAGGACATTGATATCTGCAACTACACAATCACACTAGCTTTCAGTCAGAATAGTTTTTTTTTTTTTCAGAATGACAAAGTGAATTCTCTTTTTTTTTTTGTTTAAAAAAGCATTGTAAGAAAATTATGGAAGTAAAAAGGATAAGATTAGGGATTATAAGAACATTGAATAAAATCTCTTTCTTTAAAACCATTTTATTCTAAGTCAACCTGAGAAAATATAAAGTATAATGTTTTCTTAGTTTGATACTGTAAAATTATTTTGATAAATATTAGTGATACCTACTATTTGTCTAAATGATTACAAATGCTGAATGGTTCTTCATTTTCAAATTTCTGGCAGTTCAATGAAAGGGTGGGGAAAACACAGATTTCTTGGTTATATCACAACATGATGGAAGATGGTATGTATACACAAATGCCAAAACTGCTCAGTAGAGATGTGGTGCTCCAGTTGGTAGAAGAAATGTTGTGAACACTGTCTATAGAATAAGTAATTTATGTTCTTTTGAATTGATAAATGTAGGAATACATAAAAAGGAACCATTAACAAGAAACATTTGTTTTCTAAAATGGGCAAAATATACATTTTTTACTTGACATGCTCAATTTTGTCAGGAGACTCAGTCTTTCTCAAATAATTACTCTCTCAATAATGTAACTGAACTTCAGAAATTTCTTCTAAATAGTAGCTAGATGTGGTGGGGCATGACTATAATCCCAGTACTTGGGAGGCTGAGACAGGAAGATTGCAGGTCACATGCACCCCCCCCAAAAAAAAAAAGAAAGAAAAAAAACTTCTTAATGTTATCATGAAAAATAATAAAAGTGAATATCATAATAATAATTGTGAAAAATAATAAAAAATAATAATAAAAGTGAAAAATAATAAAAGTGAAAAATAATAAAAGTGAATTACAAATAAATTGGATAAGATTAAGTTGCATGTAAGCTGTTGTCCTCCAAAACCTTAGCATAGTACTTGTGCATAGCTAAACCTCAATCTGCCATTCTAGGATAAAGTTGGGTAAGTAGATTAAGCTTAATGTGATAAAAAGTGTTAGTTGTGATCTTTGTCATGGGTTAGGTTTTAAAGTTTAAATAACTGATAGTTTAGCCGGCGTGGTGGCGCACGCTTGTAATCCCTGCGCTTGGGAGGTAGAGACAGGAGGATGGTGCAGATTAGAAGCCAGCCTTGGTGGTTTAAGAGACCCCGTTTCCCAATAAAAATATAAAAACTACGTGTCTGGGAGTGTATCCCGGAAGTAGAAGGGTTTACAGGAATCCCAGTGCCACCAATAAAAACAAAAATAAATAAATAAATAAATAAATAAATAAATAAATAAGTAAATAAATAACTGATAGTTTAAATACTTCTGTTTGTTGTTTAAGTAAATAGATTGTGCATGCTCATATTTCCTAATTTTGAATACTCATAGATATGTATTCTTATATTTAAAAATAGAATATTAAAGCAATGTTTCTCAACGGAAAATAATGTTGTTCTCCAATGATATTTTTAATATCAAGAAATATTTTAGGATATTTCAACTATAGAGTTGAAACTGAGCATTAAGTATGTTTAAGTTCATTACCAGAATTTTGCAGTTGCTCAGGAAAGGGAAATATGACTTAACTATCATGTCCTGGGTGAGCAGCTGGACTTTGTACCATAGTAAATTTGGTGAGTCATCCAGAATGGCTGGTGTAAATGTGGAGAGCTAGTCTCATGATGGACGAAGCCTGTATATGTCTCCTGCATCTTCTAGGAAATTTTTTTTTGTCCCAGAGACATTGCCTTGCCTTCTATGGTCAAGGCACAGGATGCCCTAACACCATTTTATAGGACAAATAATCAATATTTAAATAAGTTGACAAGCTCTTATGATGACTATTTTTTTCTGACATGCACACCATAAACTTACTTTCTCCACCTCTTGGATACTGTTTGGTTTTTTTTTTAATTTAAAACTTGTTATCTTTGGATGATAATTAAAAACACAAGAAATAGTTTTACAAGTATTTATAATCTATGGTCTTTCAACTTAAAATTTTTGGACTTGCATTTTGATTAAGTTTTGAAATTGAATGAAGTAGGGCACTACTAATTATAACTGCTTGACTAACAGTGAATAGTTTAAGAAAATATATTGGCATAGAGCACAGGCAAATAAAAGAATGATAACTCAATAAATTCCTAAAAGAAGGAAATATAATGGAAGATGATAGAGGTAATTATATTCAATGTGTATAATCATTTGAAGAATAGGTATGTGATTTAAGAATAAAAATTTGATACCTTTTATGACATGAATTAATTTGCCATGGAGAGTAGATTTTCATTATTGGCAAAAAGTCTAGAGTTGGTCAGAGATAATCTCGTAAAAGTATTTTTAATAAATTCTGATTTACTTTGGAGAGTAGCCTGTGTAATTTCTAGCAAGACCACCTAAAATATAATTTCTTGATCTGGGTAGCTGTGCCTAGCATGAAATTTAAATATTCCAAATGATCTCTCACTGTCTGTAGAAAGTCATAATCAAATATTAACATTAAATACAAACTAACCAAGCAGTCTAGGTTTTAAGCAGAGAAATTTGACATCAATGGTTCTAGTATTCAAGTCCTGAGAGGTCATGTTGTCTTATTCAGTTTCCCTCTGAGATGCTTCTGCTCACCAGGAAGTAGCTGCATCTGAGACACAGACCCAAGTCCTCACTCTTAGGGCTTGGATACCTCTAACAGACAAGAAGGAACACCGGGCATTGAGGATTTCTCAGTCATTCTTGGGAGTTTAATGGTCATTTCAAGGAGTTTGGCAATGGTCAAGAAGGCCTCAGCACAGCTCACCCACACATTCTACCATGATGTAGAGTACGTAACTCATCAGTGACAAGAAACAGCTGAAGAAATCATAATCATTGTTCCTGAGAGTGGCAGAACTGAAAATCATCCCATGACTAGGCAATAAGGATTATATGTTTATCACCTGGCCCACCTGGAATGAGAAGACATCCACTACTCTGGGGACTCCATTGATTACCTATATAAACCACCACTAAAACATGTTTCTGGCAAGAGGGGCTTTGTGGTAAGTGTATTTCTAACTTCTTGTTGAGCCAGCTTTTCAAATAAAGCCATCTTCCTTGCCTCGACACTATATATTTTTATGTCATTGGCCTCTCATAAAGCAAGTACCTAGACTGTAGCACTAAAAGCATTTCTACTGGCTTGTAACAGGTAGAGGCCAGGGGCTCTCATTAATATTCTGCAGTGAGTAGGATATTCAGAAAAAAAAATTGTTGTTTTCCACATCAAAACCTCTCTAGCTCTAGTGTCAATACTTCATGGGTTGAAAATTACTACAGTATTAAAAACATTATCTGATTCTGAAACACACAGTCTTACTGATCATGCTTTGTATTGATGCCCACTGCCTTCAATTTCATTTTATATAGAGCTATTTGTCAAGATTTCCTTGGTGTGAAGCGTTTTAAGTAGCTCATGTTATTGTAAAATAGCAGGTTGCTTCTGAGAATAATCTACACTGTTAATTGGATTTCTTTGACCAGCTCGTATTTTAATCACCTGCACATTTAATAACTGAATCAAAGGTTCGACAATTATATGTCATGGAGAGGTGCATCTAATTCCAGGTGACAACTCAGAAATCGTTTTATGTGCTATTTTTCACCCATGTTGATATATTTTTATATTGGATCATTACTTTCTGCAACCAAAAGACATTTTGGCTTTTTCATGCATTCATAATGAAGACAATTAAAATACTTCATATATATTATGTGGACGGGATCTCTTTTTAATTGTTTATTGTTTGCTTTCATAGTGATCAGTTACATTAAATGAGCCTTGAAGTTAAAGAGTAGCTCGAGGTGCTGCCTTTAATTTATCATTTCAGGTGATACTAACTGCTACTAAGAGTTCAGATGAGGAGCTGGAAGACAAGGAATACTCAACGAGCATTATACATAGCAGAAATATTTCAGGTAGCCTTAGAAAACATTTTCAAAGCTAAATAAAAGGGTTGTTTCTTGTCCCAGGAAGCACTGTCATTAATCTAATCAAAATGTCTAATTTTCTATTCTTCAAAAATTCATTCTAATATATTTCAGATTTTTCTCCCCCCAGATAAGGTGACATGGTAGAATGTCTACCTGGGTTAACCATTTAAACTGAATCAGCAGAATATAAGAGATAAACAGTAGCATAGAATAGATGATAAGGGGCAACTGCTTCAGAGCACATTGATGACACATGCCAAGAAGTGGCAGATGGAGGCCTATAAAAAGAAACTGAAATCTAAGCAGGAAGTGGACAGCTGCCATGGAATGACAGATTTTATTTTTTTTAAGAAAATCAAGTTATTCATATATCTGCTTGAAAATATTCCCAGTATTATGTGTTAGCTATTAAAAACTCTGAAACTACTGGGTGAATCAAAACTGCAAGGCGAAACTAAACACATCTGCTATCTATGTTTTATAAGTAGGTTGATGTTTTTTCTTTTCTACTTTTATTTTGACAGACTTGAGGAGTGGTCCTTAATTTGGAAGGCTCTACCTTTGGAATGGCATGCTGGGAAAACTAGGGCTCTGATCACTTTTGCCCTAATTTATCAGGTGGTTTGATTCCATACTAGGAAAAACAAATAAAGAAAACCTCAGGCTACTATGTCTCCTGATGGCATGTGTGTAGGTGTGCACACAACACATTATAATTTTATATGTTAATTATAATTGTATAATCACGCTATACAAAATATAAGCTATAATCCCCAATGCTAGAGTCAAGTCATTCTAACTTGGGAATCAAGATTATCCAACATGGAAGAATAGTCTTTTAATAACTTCTTGGGTACAATTACATAGTCACTTATAAAAGAAGAAAACTAGATTTTTGACATCACATACAAAATTTTTTCAAATTCAGGGTAAAATCCCTGAATATAAGATGCAGCTATAACATAAGAGAAGAAAAAAATGTAGGTAAGTCTCATTTTGCAAAGGATTATTTCCTATGAAACCATGGTCATGGTATAAGAAAAAAATATAAATTGGATTTCATCCCAAACAATTTAAAAAATTTGTACTTAAAAGGATATCATCAAAAAAGAAGAGGAGACAAAAACGATCCATAGAATTGCAGATCATATTCACAAGTCATATATATGCTAAAGACTATATTCAAGACTTCATTATTTTATTTTTATAAAATCTACAAATCAATAAGAAAAGGCAAATAACCCAGGTTTAAAACCAATAGAAAAAAACTGAATGAACACATCAAAAGATGATTGACATTATTAGGTCATCAAGCAAATGCAAATAAAATCACATGAGACACCACTTTACACCAACTAGAAAGGTTATAGTCAAAAGTCAGATAATAACACGCATACATAGGGATGTGTAAAAATCAGAATACTATTGACATTATAAGGTCATAAGGCAAATGCAAATAAAATCACCTGAGATACCAATTCACACCAAAAAAAGCTAGAGTTGAAAAGTCAGAAAAAAGTTCATAGGGTATGAAAAGGCTGGAACTCTATTACAGGTAATGTAAAATAGCATAGACTTTTGGAACATTCTAGAACTTCATCAAATGACTACATATAGATTCATCAGCTGACTCAATGACTTTCTTTCTGGTTATAAATTCAAGATAAATGAAAATGTAAACTTACACTAAAACTTGCATATAAATATTTATAGCATCATTATTCATAACAACCAAAAGATGCAATCCAAATCCATAAACTGATAAATAATTAAGCAAAGGTGGTATATATATCCATAAAGTATTATTTACTCATAGGAAGGAATAAAATATTAAATTCTGCTCCAAGAAAGATGGACCTTGAATGCTTTATGCCAAGGGAGACAAACCAGCCACAAAATACAACATACTATCTGTTTTCATTTCAAATAAAATGACCGGCATTTGGGAATCTACAGGTACTGAAAGAATATTAGTAATTGTTTAGGGTTGGAGGTAGTGTGGTCAAATAGTGTATCTAATGGGTATGTTTCTTTTTGAGATGATGGGTGTGTTTTAAAATTGTGGTGAAAGTTACACCTGTCTGTGACTTTTCTAAAATCTTTGGAGTACTATACTCACAAAATGAGAAACTAAAATAAGGGGAAGAGAAGAAAATATGCCATGACAATGAAAATGAATGGAAGAATTTTGAGTGCATATGGTTAAATGAAACAACTCAGTCAAAAAAAGCAATAGGCTATATATGTCAAATTATACACCATTCAATAAAGGGCTGAACTTTGATGGTGATAACCGATCATTGCCAGAGGAGGCAGAGTTAAACTCAGTAAGTGAAGCATGAGAAGGGATGGTGAAACTCTTTAACAACTTAGACGAAGATTTATTTTCTCAAAGTTCTAGAGATTTTAAGAGTACACTCCACTGTGGGCCAGATTCCATCTGTGAAGCTCAGCACACAGTGACGGGGAACAGAAAGAGAGAGTGCAAGGGCCCTGCTCTCACATGATGAAGGCTGAACCAAAGATGGACAGCAGTGGATGAAAGGTCATAATCAGTCTCCAAGGTCACACCTCCATGGACCGTTCCTTAGCCACCAAGTTCCACCTTCAAAGTGGCAGCCTTGTCTACATGAGATCTATCCAAATCATAACAACTACATAATCAGCGAATTACACAAGCTCGACGTAAAGGTTGGCATGACACATGCTGGCTTAGTCGCTTCAGAAATGGCGTCTGCAAGACCTCAGACAAGAGGATTTTTATATATCTAAGCATTGTATCATAATGTCTTTATATAAGTAAGCATTGTATCATAATGATATAGATGTTTCCTGTGAGGGTGTCAGTTAATGATTCTGGTATTGTCATATATTTAGTCTCAATTTGTAATTCTCAATAAATGGATGTTGGATGGTGGAGGACATGTTTTTTACATTTGGAGTGGGAGGTTGTAGATAAAGTAAGACTGATCTGTGTGGTAATGATTTTGAGTTGGGGAAATCAGCATAAACACATATTAAGCTTAGCAGAGATATTTATAGTCACATTTAAAAAACATGTACTGATATGTGTATGTGCTTGCATATCTACTTTTTCTATGTCTGTTGAAAGTTCCTGGAATCAACAGTGTTCTAATAGCACTGACTATATCACTCAGATATTGGTGTCTAATACATTCTCCATAAAAGAAGGCAGGGCTCTGTAGAGAAGAGGCAGATACTAAGACTAGGGCAAGAATTAACAGCTACATAAGATGAATCTAGAATATTTGTTATTCTAGAAAGTAAGAAGTAATAAAAAGAAAACAAATCATGTCATCACAGTATGTAAATGAATACATAAGCCAATTTTAGTTAGCAAGAGCCAAATATGGAACAATTTTAGCAAAAATATATTATCTGATTATAATCCAAAGTATAACGCATACATTAGGTTGGGCATGGTGGCGCACCCTTGTAATTCCTGCGTTTAGAGGCTGAGACAGGAGGATCGCCCAGGTTCAGGCCAGCCTCAGCAACTTAGTGAGACCCCTTTTCCAAATAAAGTATAAAATAGGTCTGGGAATGTAGCCAGGAGGTAGAAAAGCCCCTGGGTTCCACCCCCAGTAACACAAAAATAAAATATAATGCCTACATTATATTTATATTGACATAAATATGTCCATGAATGTAATTATATCTACCCTGACATAAATAGGTTAAAAGGGTAATTTGTTTTGAGAAAACCTAACAAATGAATTACTACATCAGCCAGGAAATTCAAATCAACAGGTCAGGTGCTAAGTCGTATGGATAATGAATACTATGGAAGTGCTGTGATGAGATGCCACTCTGCTTTTATTCTTTCCTTCACATAACCCAGCCTAATCATGTGAAGAATGTCAGAAAAATCCCCTTTGAGGAAAATACCTCAGTATAAACACTCCAAATTTTCAAAGCCATAAAAAACAAAGAAAGTCTGAGACACTATTACAGACAAAGAAACCTAGAGAGATGATAGCTAGATGTAATATGGTATTCTGGATCAAACAGTAAGACAGAAATAGGATATTAGGTAAAAGTAAAAAAGATTTGAGTAGTGTATAGAATTTGGCAAATAAAATGTATGGATTTAGTAATTATAAAAAATAAAATATATTAATTAATATAAGAGCACCTTATATTATAAGGTTATAGGATATGTAAGAACTGTCTGTATTACTTTCACATGTATTTTTATAAATCTAACAATATTATAAAATACAAACAAAATTATCTAGTGAATATTAAGGTGATATAAATCATATTAAAATAAGAACTATAGAAGAAAGAGTAAGGCCAGATGTGGTGGTGTACATCTGGCCTTAGCAGGACAGGAGGATCACAGGTTTGCACCCAGCCTCAGCAACTTAGTGAGGCCCTGTTTCAAGAAACCATAAATAAATAACATAGAGCTAGAAGTATATCTCAGAGGCAGAATGCCCCTGACTTCAATCTCCAGTACCACATGAAAAGTTAAGTAGAGTGAGTAGAGTATAAGTATAGTAAGTATAATATTAATCATATTATGCAATAAAATATTTCACCATGTTTATCAGTCATAAACATACTTGGAGGCACACTCCAATAATTTCAATAGTTGAGAGGCTGAGACAGGAAAATTATAGGTTTAAGACTAGCCTCAGCAAGTCAATGAGACTTTTCTCAACCTAGAGAAACCCTGTTTCATACCCCAGTACTACACACAGGCACTCACACAGAATTGATTAATAATATAAAATATTGTTGCTAAATTAACTTCAGTTATTTGTATGCTCTTGTTAATGTACATTTATTCCATTTATTTGGTCCCTTAACAGTCTGTGCATATTCCAATAATAACACTTCACATTTCCAATGGACATAATAATGCATATATATATATTTTTGGTCTTTGTTTCCAAATAGATTCCTTATTTCTTTAGGATGGACACTTTCTTATAAATCTCCTGAAGCCTTTTAGTCAATAGATGCTCCATGAATAAATGAATGATTAAATAAATAGGCCACATGTGAATAAAATATATTTGCATAATTGTCATGTATATTTATGTGTGCTCATACACATTACATGTCTTTCTTGTGCATGAATAAACATGAAAACATATTACTAAATCTTACTAAGTTACTAAAATAGGAAGAAAGGTTGAAAACATATTTTTTATGTTAACTATTTCACATCCTATTGTGTATGCTAAATGTATCTTCTCTTTCTCTTTCTCTTCTTTTACTTCTCCAGTCATTTCTGCCTCAGCTACCTGTTCTCTATAATGATTACATACTGGATATACACTAAACAATGTAAATGGTACACTCTAAAATTTACTACTATCTTTCTAAAATGTAAATAAACCCTAGATTACAATGATCTTAAAAATAAAATTTTGAAGAGAAATTATAGTATGCAAAAACATAACACTGGAAAAAGCTTATAGCCATATATAAAGTCCTACTTAGGGACATACATACTTCTTTGGTTTCTTAGCAACTAAAATTTGGTTATAGCATTACCCTGCTGTTTTGTAATTGGCAATCTACTTCCTTAGCACATGGTTTAGATTTCCATCCCTGAGAGAGTATGGGCTTTTTCATTCATCAATCAAACTCCAAACTTAGTAAAATGTTTGGCACAAAACAGTAACTCGATTGACACATGGTTAATTTAATCATTCTTCATTTTCTATATACAAGTCTATGGTGTGTTTCTGAAGGTCAGGCATAACTCCTTTCTACTCTCAAACATCACCTTTTTAACTTTTAGACTATGCTACATTTTCTCATTATCTCTCTTCCATAGATATAATATTTTGCTTAAACAGTCTTAACTTATCCTCTCTGCCCTCATTTGGGGCAACCTATTCTTTCTGCTTTCTACATGTCAAAATTCTAACTGGATTCCAGGGACATCCTATTGATGTTGCCCACCTGGGTTTTTGTTTTTTTTTTAACAAAATCTTTTCTGCAGGGCATGGTAGCGCATGCCTGTAATCCCAGTAGTTTAGAAGCTGAGACAGGAGAATCACAGTTTCGAGGACAGTCTCAAAAATAGTGAGACTCTCATCAGCCTGGTGAGAACCTGTTTCAAAATAAATATAAAATTGGGCTGGGGATATAGCTCAGAGGTAGAATGCTCCTGGGTTCAATATACAGTGCCACAAAAAATGATTTCTATGTTAACTTACACAAATTTAGGCTTAGTTTCAAATATTTTCTGTCTTTACCTGTTTCATTCCATTTATTCTTAATTGTGTAATAGAGTTACTAATGCCTTTCTTCTTAATATTTTAATGTGTTTTTATTGGTATATTGTAGTCAAACATCTTGATGAATTAAAAAACTTGTGGTGTTATACATGTACACATCACCCAATTAGCCTTTATTCAATCCCCATCCCATTTCTATTAATGAGTCTTTCGAGAAAAGAACCAGGAGTTGAGGTATTTTACAATTACCTATAATTCACTCCACACTGCATAATGTATATTCACAAGATGTTCTTCAAACACTTCTAAAATAAGACTATGGGCCAGGCGTGGTGGCGCACGCTTGTAATTCCCGTGCTTGGGAGGCGGAGACAGGAGGATCGCGCAGGTTCGAAGCCAGCCGCGCTGGCGTTAAGAGACCCTGTTTCAGAAATATAAAATAGGTCTGGGAGTGTAGCCCGGAGGTAGAAGGGCTTCCAGGAACCCCAGTACCACCAAATAAAATAAAATAAAATAAAATAAAATAAAATAAAATAAAATAAAATAATACTATGCAACCAATAAACCAAAAGCACATATTATGTGAAATATAGTAATCAATGTACTTTCAAAGTATGTCAAAGCTAGGTGCCTTTACTCAATCTGTGAAATCACCACAGTAACCAAACTAAAGATCCATAAAAAAAATAGAAAAAAATATTCTCTGGTAAGAAAGAAAGCAAAAAGAAATATTGAAATGTTATCTTTAACTCATCAAAAGCTTGGTATCAGACAAATGAAACTGTTATGTGAGATTATCATTTTTAATTTTAGATAAATTGCCATAATACTAGATGTCAACTACTAAGCCAAGCATGGGAGGGAGGGATAGGGAGAGAATGGGGTGGGGATTGGGTGGGGGCTGACTGGGAAAAGTGTGCATGTATGTCTACAAAAGTATGTATCCTACTATGATGTATGAATACAGTGCACCAATAAAAAAAAAAAAGGAAAAAAAAATCCATAATCTAAGGTCAAACAACTACTTAAAATTTATACTTAACTTATACTTAACATGTAATAAGAAGTAAAATGTCTCCAAATAGACAATACCAAGGAAGCATCATCAACAATAAACAAGTTTTCATATTAATAATTGATAGTTTTCATATTAATAAATAATATAAATTATGGTTATTTTACATGATATAAAGTTTATTTTTATTTTATTTCTAATTTTCTATGTAGGGATAATGTATAAAATGTGTATATATTATATCTACTATGACAATTTATATTTTCAATGTTATCAATATTAGTTTTAATATAAACTAAATTATACTATTTTTAAAAATAAATGCTATATCATTCATTTTACTATTCTAGAGGAATCTATACAAAACTTTTATAATTTAAAGGAACTTTTTGTCAAATCTTGTCTTTGTAAAGTTTTATTTTATTTTTAATTTATAGGTAATAATTGTACATATTCATGGAGTAGTTTTCATTTAAGGCATGTATGAATTGTGCAGTGTCTTAATCTGGAAGATTATCATATTCATAACCTCACACCCTTAACATGTTTTGGAGTGATAATATTCAAAACTTTCTCTTCTACCTCTCTTGAAATATGTCATTCATAATTGTTTTAGTTACCCTGGTGTATAGTAGAACAGTGAACCTTATTCTTCATGCTTAACTATAACTTTGTACTTACTAACCAGGATCTCTTCATTCCCTCCTCACCTTCCCCTCCCCAGATGCTAGTAACAGACATCCTACTCTCTAGTTCTGTGAGATTAATTTTTTTTTTTTTTTTTTTTTTTTTTTTTGGTGGTGGTACTGGGAGTAGAACCCAGGGGCCTTCTACCTCTGGGCTACACTCCCAGACCTATTTTATATTTTATTTGAAAACAGGGTCTCACTAAGTTGATGAGAGCCTCACTAAGTAACTGAGGCTGGCTTCAAACCTGTGCGATCCTCCTGTCTCAGCCTCCCAAGCGCGGGGATTACAAGTGTGCGCCACCACGCCTGGCGAGATTAATTTTTTTTTTTTTTAACAATTTTTTTTATTGAACATAAATAGTATACATTTACACTATATTTGGTGCCCTCTCCCACCCGCCCCCATTTTCTCTCCCCCCCCCCACCAATGGTTGGCCAGGTTAACCATGTCTTATTCATAATTTTACACATGTTCAGGTGAAGATGCTCTTTAATCAAGATCGGCCTTTCTCCTCTCCTATCTTTCCATTAAAACTTAGCTAGTATTTCCCCTCTAATATCTGGGGTCCTACTGGTATCCTTTGTGTTTTCTAGTTTGGGCATATTAGAGGAAACATGTGTATCTTCTCCTTCTGTGCTTGGCTGATCTCACTTAACATGATGCTTTCCAGGGCTTTCCATCTTCTTGCAAATGATATAATTTTGTTCTTCTTTATGGCTGAATAGAATTCCATTGTGTGTATTTCCCACAGTTTTGCTATCCATTCATCTGTTGATGGTGATCTGGGTTGGATCCATATTTTGGCTATTACAAATTGTGCTGCTATGAACATAGGTATGCATATGTTGCTGTATTTCTCTGAATTCAACCCTTTTGGAAAGATACCCAGGAGTGGTATAGCTGGATCATATGGTGGATCTATTCCCACCTTTCTTAGGAATCTCCACACAGATCTCCATAGTGGCTGAACTAGTTTGCACTCCCACCAACAGTGTAAAAGAGTTCCTCTTTCCCCACATCCTCGCCAGCATTTGTTGTTGTTTGATTTCTTTATGCTTGCTACTCTCACTGGGGTTAGATGGAATCTCAGTGTAGTTTTGATTTGCATCTCCCTGATGGCCAGTGATGAAGAACATCTTTTCATGTATCTATTAGCCCTTTGTATCTCTTCTTTTGTGAAGTGTCTATTTAGTTCATTTGCCCATTTCTTGATTGGGTTGTTTGTTTTGTTGGTGTAGAGCCTTTTGAGCTCTTTGTATACTCTGGATATTAGCCCCCTATCAGAATGGTGGCTGGTAAAGATCCTTTCCCATTCTGTAGGCTTCCTCTTTAGGTTATTGATAGTTTCCTTTGATGAGAAGAAACTTTTCAGTTTAATGTTATCCCACTTGTTTATTCTTGCTTTAATTTCCTGAGCTTTGGAGGTTTTGTTGAGAAAGTTACTGCCTGTGCCAATATGTTGTAGTGTTGAACCTATGTTCTCCTCTACTAACTTCACCGTCTCAGGTCTAATTTCTAAGTCTTTGACCCATTTTGAGTTGATTCCTGTGTTAGGTGAGATATAGGGGTTTAGATTCATCTTTTTACAAATGGTTAGCCAGTTCTCCCAGCACCACTTGTTGAAAAGGCTGTCTTTTCTCCAGTGTATGTGTTTGGCCCCTTTGTCAAAGATTAGTTGACTAAAGATGTGTGGGTTTGTTTCTGTATCTTCTATTCTAATCCACTGGTCAGTATATCTGTTTTTGTGCCAGTACCATGCTGTTTTTACTACTATTGCTCTATAGTATAGTTTGAAGTCTGGGATTGTAATGCCTCCTGCGTGTTTCTTGTTATTGAGAATTGCTTTGGCTATTCTAGGTCTTTTCTTTCTCCATATGAAGTTCATGATTGATTTTTCTAGGTCTCTGAAGAATGTCACTGGTATTTTAATGGGAATTGCATTGAACCTATAGATCAGTTTTGGCAGAATGGCCATTTTGATGATATTTATTCTGCCTATCCATGAGCACGGGAGATCTTTCCATCTTCCAAGGTCTTCTTCTATTTCTTTCTTTAATGTTTTATAGTTTTTGTTGTAGAGGTCTTTTACATCTTGGGTTAGGTTTATTCCTAGGTATTTTATTGGTTTTGAGGTTATAGTGAATGGAATTGTTGTTTTTGTTTCCTTCATTGTGGATTCGTTGTTGGCATAAAGAAAGGCCACTGATTTCTTTAGGTTGATTTTGTAACCTGCGACTTTGCCGAATTTGTCGATCAGCTCCAGAAGTCTTTTGGTTGAGTTCTTTGGGTCTTCCAGATAAAGGATCATGTCATCTGCGAATAAGGATAATTTCACTTCCTCTCTTCCTATGTGGATTCCTTTGATTTCCTTCTCTTGTCTGATTGCTGCAGCAAGAGTCTCAAGGACTATATTGAAAAGGAGAGGTGAAAGTGGGCATCCTTGTCTTGTTCCTGACTGTAGCGGAAATTCTTGCAGTTTTTCCCCATTCAATATAATGTTGGCTTTGGGTTTGCAGTATATTGCCTTGATGATGTTGAAGTACTTTCCTTCTATCCCAATTTTTTGCAGTGTTTTTAACATAAATGGGTGTTGGATTTTGTCGAATGCTTTTTCAGCATCTATTGCTATGATGATGTGGTTTTTGTTCTTGGTTCTATTTATGTGGTGAATAACATGTATTGATTTGCGTATGTTGAACCAGCCTTGTTTTTCTGGGATGAAACCGACTTGGTCGTGATGAATTATTCTCTTGATATAGTTTTGAATGCGTATAGCTAGTATTTTGTTTAGAATTTTTGCATCTATGTTCATTAAGGATATTGGTCTGTAGTTTTCCTTTCTTGAGGTATCTTTATTTGGTTTGGGGATTAATGTGATACTGGCCTCATAGAAGGAATTTGGAAGAGTTCCATCTCTTTCAATTTCCCGGAACGTGTTATGAAGTATTGGTATTAGTTGTTCACTGAAGGTTTTGTAGAATTCAGCTGGGAACCCATCTGGGCCTGGGCTTTTCTTTGGTGGAAGAATTTTTATTGCCGTTTCTATTTCTTTGGTTGTTATTGGTTGGTTTAGGCTTGCTATGTCCTCTTGGTTGAGTGTAGGAAGGTTAACTGTGTTTAGAAATCTGTCAATTTCATCCAGGTTTTCAAATCTATTGGAGTATAAATTTTTAAAGTAGTTTCTGATAATGTTTTGAATTTCTTCACTATCAGTGGTGATATCTCCTTTTTCACTTCTAATTTTGGTAATTTGGGTTGATTCTCTTTTTCTTTTGGTTAGGTTGGCCAGGGGTTTATCAATTCTATTAATCTTTTCAAAGAACCAACTTTTTGTTTTATTGATTCTTTGAATTGTTTTTTTGTTCTCTATTTCATTTATTTCTGCTCTAATTTTGATGATTTCTCGTCTTCTGCTGGTTTTGGGAATGGATTGTTGCAGAATTTCTAGATCCTTGAGTTGTGTCATTAGGTTCTTTACTTGGTGGTTCTCCATCCTTTTTATGTGGGCACTCAATGCGATAAACTTTCCTCTTAGTACTGCCTTCATGGTGTCCCATAGGTTTTGGTAGGTTGTGTCTCTGTTTTCGTTTGTTTCCGTAAATTTCTTTATTTCTTCCCTAATTTCTGCTCTTACCCATTCGTCATTTAGTAGTGTATCATTCATTCTCCATGAATTTGAATACTTTCTTTCGAGTTTCCTGTTGTTGATTTCTACTTTTATTCCATTGTGGTCTGAAAAGATGCATGGGATTATATTACATTTTTTGAATTTGCTGGTATTTTCTTTGTGTCCCAGGATGTGATCTATTTTGGAGAAGGTTCCATGGGCTGCTGAGAAGAAAGTGTATTCTGTAGTTCCTGGTTGAAATACTCTGAAAACGTCTATTAGGTCCATTTGGTTTATGGTTTCCTTTAGTTCTAAAGCATCTTTACTCATCTTTTGCCTCGAAGATTGATCCAGTGGTGTGAGAGGTGTATTAAAGTCTCCCAGAATTATTGTATTTGGGTCTACTTGGGATCTTATGTCCAGAAGGGTTTGTTTTACGAATGTGGTTGCACCCACATTTGGGGCATAAATATTTACTATCATTATATCTTCTTGGTGTATTGTTCCTTTTAATAAAAGGAAGTGCCCTGATTTGTCTCTTTTGATGTGTTTTATTTTAAAGTCTGTTTTGTTGGATATCAGGGTTGCTACCCCTGCTCTTTTTCGGTCACTGGTGGCATGGTATATCTTTTTCCATCCTTTCACCTTCAGCCTGTGAATGTCTTTGGCTGTGAGGTGAGTTTCTTGCAGACAGCATATGTTTGGATTATGTTTCCTAATCCACATTGCCAGTCTATGTCTTTTGATTGGTGAGTTAAGTCCTTTGACATTAAGTGATATTATTGAAATATGCTTTTTGTTTTCTGCCATTTTGTGTTCTGTCTACTCTTGGGTGTTGTGATCTTTCTTCTTTACTTAAATGGCCCACTTATTAACTTCCTCTCTTCTCTGATTCTGGAGTCTGCTTCTTTTTTCTTCCTTATGATTTATTTCTTTAAGAATTTTCTCTAGTTTTGGCTTTGAATTCATGAATTTTTTGAGATTCTGTTTATCCTGAAAGACTTTGACTTCTCCATTGATCTTGAATAGTAGTTTTGCTGGATAGATTAATTTGGGCTGGAAGTTATGTTCTTCCAGGGTCTGAATCACGTCGTACCAGTCTCTCCTAGCATTCCTGACCTGGGTTGTATAGTCTGGGGTGATTCTTATTGTTTTGCCTCTATATGTCACCTGTCCTTTTGTTCTCACTGCTTTTAAGATTCCTTCTTTGGCCTCTATGCTGGTCAATTTGGTTATTATGTGGCGTGGAGTGGTTTTTCTTTGGTCCTGTCTCAGTGGAGTTCTGTATGCCTCCTGTACTTGAAGATTCAAGTCTCTTTCCATATTTGGAAAATTCTCTGAGATTATTTCCTTGAAGATATTACATATGCCCTTGGTCTGTACCTCTATCCCTTCCTCAATGCCTATTATCCGTAAATTAGGGCGCTTCATATTATCCCATAATTGCTGGATATTTAGGTTTTGTTGCTGTAAAGATTTCTGTATATCGCTGACTGTGTTTTCGGTTTGGGATGTACTGTCTTCTACTATTGATATTCTGTTTTCCATTTCATCTAATCTTCCAGAGTTTCTTTCTATTGCTGTCTTCATTTCACTTATTGCCTCTTTCATTTCATTCCAGACCTCTTTCTGATTCTTTTTTAGTGTTTCTATTTCACCTTTAACCTCCTCTATACTTGTTTTAAAACCTTTCATCATATTGAACAACAAGATTCTGAACTCCCCTTCTTGCATTTCTAGTAGGTCAGTATTCGTGATTTCTGCTGTCTCTTCATAACTCCTGGTTCTCATATTTATAGTGTTCTCTGTCCTGTTTTTCTGATTTCTACCCATCGTTCGTGAGTAATGTGTTTAGTCAAATCTTAATATTAGGAGTTTAGGGGTATCGGCAAGTCAGCAGAGCCTTTCCAGTGTTGAGGGTGGGTGATGTGGGAGGAGCTGGGGTGATGGGTAAAGGAGTCAGATTAGGTGGAGGATATGTTAGGTTGAGAAGGACTTTAAGTATGATAAGGTAATAACTTGTTAGGAATGAGAGAGAGTTAACTACTAGGACTCTTGTTGTTAGTAGAGTAGTTATGGATATAAAAAATACTTTGAGTTTTAAACCATGAGGTATATTATGGGGAAAAGTTTTGGGGGAGAAATGTATGTAGGTTAGTGTGGGAAGGTTTGTAAATAGGGATGCTGGTAGGAGCAGACAGACATAAAAAAAAAAAAGAATCCCCACAAGATACCAAGACTATTATGTAATCCAAGAAAAAGGAAGGTAAACCAATCAAAGGAGGAGAATGAAAGAAAAGGAAGGAAAGTGGAAGAAAGAGGAAAAAGGAAGAGGAATAAAATAAAAGGAACTAGCAGCCGTGTGAAATAAAAAAAATAAGGCAAACTATCCAATGTATATATATATAACACAACAAGTTAAAGTAAGAGAAGTTTGGATTAAAAGAAGAAAAAAAAAGAAAAAAAAAGAAAACAGCAATAACCATACTAAAACAAAAGCACTTTAAAAGCAAAATAAAACATAACATCCACATTAAAAGTAAAACAAACAGTCCTCCTTATTTACGCATATGGGGTCAGGTCCATATAATATGTGCGTATCTGATTGCTTGGTAGCTTTCAGAATACCAACCAATGTCTTTTAGTTTTCTTTGTACTCTATTTTTATCTTCTTAAGTCCCTCTTGGTGTTTGGACATCTTTTTCTCCTTTAGCTGCTTTAGGTTTATGTGTCCGGGTGTCTGGTTTCACTGTTATTTGATTCTGTATAGTTCACAGATTCTGCGAAATTCTAACCTGTGGTCAGCAGATCTGCACTCACCACCCTCGCCTCCAGCCTGTGCTTCCCTACAGCAGGGGTGGAGAGTGACTAAAGTGTATTTGGAACTTCCCCCTGAGGTCCTGAGCAGATTTTGTGGCCCGATGGATTTTCTTGTGTCTCTGGACATTCCAGCTGGGCTAGCCGGTGTGGTCCCAAGATGTGCCCTGGGCAGATGAATGCTGGTTCCTGGGTGGCCACACTTACTGCCAGAGCTCTGCCTATTCCAAGAGTGCAGGCTGGATGCACTGTTAATACTGGACCCTAGTGAGAGTGGGTGCAGCTGTCTATTGCTGCTGGTATGTTCTTCCAAGGTGTATTGAGCTGTGTTCTCACTTAGAACTAAGCATCTGGCTACCAGGAGGTTGGGAATACCCAGCGGTGGGCCAGGGGTGCAGGGTAGGTGCTCAAGGGTCCAGTGTGCGGTGTCCAGCAATGGTCTCTGCCTCCCGCGGGACGTAGAGGCTGGGGGTGCCCCAAGGAGATTTCCGGGTCTCCCAGTGCTTTTGCAGCCTGGAGGGTAGGCTCTGGCAAGGTGGCAGGGGTTAGCCACAGAAGCAGGCTCCAATTTAGGGGGGCAGTGTACAGGCACTGCTTACTAGTAGGGGACAGACAGGATGCGCGAGGAGAGTGCTCTGAGGCTTGAGCCCGTGGTGGGGGGTTGAGACTGCGCACACGCTAGGACCCCAGTTTACTAGGGCGCCCGCAGGTACCTGTCTTGGTGCAGGAATCCGTGTGAGTCTCTGTGCCGATGTGATCCGGTCGCTGGTGGGCAGACAGAGTTCTGGTGGGTGCTGCTCGCTGCTTAGGATGCGGTCCTAAGTCCGTTTTTATTCCCGGATTATCTTGCCGTCGAGATTAATTTTTTAAAACTTCACATAAATGAAGTTCACACTGTCGTTTTATATCTGACTTATCTCATTTAACACAATATCTTTCAGTTTCATCTATGTTGCCACAAATGGCAAGAATTTATTCCTTAATTTTTTATTACAAAGAGTATTGGATAAGAACTCAAAAGCACAGGCAGCAAAAGCAGAAATATATAAACGGCATCACATCAAATTGAAAAGCTTCTGCATAAGGGCAACATGTCACAGAGGGAAGAGATGGCTTATAGAATGGGAGACAAGAGCCATACTTTTCCTCAGCCAAGTATCTTGTAGCCAGAATATAAAAGTACCCCAAGTCAAACCAAAATTATCAAAATAAAGTAAAATAAATGTTAATAAGCATTTCTTCAAACAAAATACACAAATGACTAGAAGGTATATTAAAAATTCCCAGAATCACTGATTACTAGGGAAACCTTATAAGAATAACTTACCAAAAAGATAATTGATGGGGTGTGTCTATACAGCGCCTAAGGATATTCAGCCTGAGCGGCCCTACGGCCTAAGACCAAACTTTAAGTAAAGTGATTCAACAAAAAAGGGGCAAAGATGGCGCCTGGAGGAAGCTAGGAATGCATGGTTTCCCCATTCATTATGGGTGGGGAGTCTGAGCGGTTTTCCCCTTTCTACCTTTAAAGGAGCTTCCTGCACACATGAATGGCTCATGTACTGGCCTGGGATTGGCTGTAAACTACGTGCTAGTGATCTTTATCCCGGATAGGCTAGGCTATTTCTCATGGAAATTCCCCTCGTGGCTTGGTGCTATATAAAGAACTGCTTGGAGAGAAATAAAGGAGATCTCGCTTGACTTGACTCCCGGCTCGTGGGTTTGTGTTCGAGTTGTTCGGTACTCATCATCTCGCCAAGCCCCGTCAGCTGTCGGGCTGGATTCCCAACAGACAATATATATAAAAAATTGGCTATGATGTAGAAAATGTGGGACGTTTACTTATGGTCAATGGGATTATAAATTAGTGTAGTTATTATGGAAAACAATGAGAAGTTTTTTTCAAGCAATTACTAACAGGGCTGTGATGTAGCTCAGTGGTAAAATATTTGTGAGGCCCTTTGTTTAATCCACAGCATAGCCGAAGTAGTATTAGTATAATAAAAGTAATAATAATGGTAATAATAATAGTAATAAAATAATCCAGTTATCTCACTAATGAATATACATTCAAAGCAAATGAAATAATTATGTCCAAGACACATCAGTACCTGTAGATAATAGCCAAGATAGAGAACCAACATAAGTGTTGACTTCTCTTTGACCAAAAGATTAACATCATTAAATAGAAGTAAAAGCAAAAAAGTATGATGAGTACAATTTTTGTAACATTTATTTCTCTGGAAATTTTTATATAGAATAGATTTTTCAAAGGCTGGACAAGATTCTTTGTGATGTTTCAAATCGAATGCACCAACATAAAAAAATGGATTTTCAAGTTTTAGGTGTGTTTACCCTAGAAATGTAACTTTGGTTTAGTATTTGAAAATCTATCAATGTAACCATAGTAAAAGGATAAAGATAAAATGTATAGACATCTTAGTAGATAAAAGTATTTAAGAGAACATAATACAATTCTCAATAGAAACAATCAACAAACAAAAAATAATAAAATAATTTTCTAAAACTAATGATAGTTATCTACAAAAAACCATTCTAAATGGTGAAAAATTAGATATATATTCCAAAGATCAGTTACAATACAAGAATGTACACTTTTTCAGATTCTACTTAGGATTTTATTACATGTTCTATCCAGTCCACAAATAAAATTACAGACATCAGGCTTTTAAACAAAATAGTATTTAAGTTATAGATAAGATCATCTCAAAAATAGAAAATTCAAAGATATATTAATTTATTGTTAAAAACAAGTATTGATTTAAAATGCAAGTTCAATATTAAATTTTAATTTGATATATATACTAAAAATAATTACATTTAAATTACATTAGGAAGATAATTTCACTTTATTTTTTATTATTTTTTTTAATCTTTTTTTTTTCTTTTGGTGGTACTGGGGGTGAAACCCAGAGGCTTTCTACCTCCGGGCTATACTCCCAGATCCATTTTTTAAATATTTTTTTGGAAACAGGATCTCACTAGGTTGCTGAGAGCCTCACTCAGTAGTTGAGGCTGGCTTCGAACCTGCACGATCCTCCTGTCTCAGCCTCCCAAGTGTGGGGATTACAAGCGTGCGCCACCATGCCCGGCTATAATTTCATTTTAAATAGCAACAAAAAGCTAGGCATGGTGGTGTATGTGTTTAATGCCAGTACTTTTTTGGAGGATGAGACAGGAGGATAGCAAGTTCTTGGCTAGCCTTGGCAACTTTTGAACCCCTCTGAAATTTAATGAGTCCCTGTTTAAAAATATAGAATAAAACAGAGCTGGGCTCAGAGGTTGAAAGCCCCTGGTCTCAATTTACAGTACCACACAAGCAACAGAATAAGTAGTAAATTTATTAATAAACAAAGGAATTACAAAATTAGTCTTTGAAGATGCAAATTTTGTTGAAATTAATTGAAAGTCTAAGTAAATGAAAGACATCTCAAAGTCATGGATTATAAAATTGAGTATTGTTGAAAAATTTATTGTCTTTAAATTGATCCAATGCCATCCTTACCCAAATCACAGATACTTCTTTATTTAATTTGCTAATTAAATTTATTTTTAAAAACATAAAAATATGAAATGGCACATATTAATGAAGCACCTGTGATATTTTTATAGATGTATATATTGTTTAATGATCAAGTCTAAGCAATTAGCATATCCATCACTTCATTTATGATTTTTTTTAAAATTAAACACAGTGTATTGCTAACTTACTCAGCCAACGGTCCAATAGAAAACCAGGAATTGTTCTTGCATTATTTTTCAATATTAATAAAATATCATTTTTATTTAACATTTCAACTATTGTAAATCTATATTGTAATTATTTTTTCTAGTAATAAATATCTCAGGTTAGTAAGAAAAATACCATATTTTTATTAGGATTATGATTAATTAGATCTAATATAGAGCTAATAAAGCTCTTAATGTGCAAACTTCAGTAAGCTAACCTATGACAAATTGACATATTTCTGAAATGAATTGCTATTATAAAATAAAAAATAGCCTATGGCAAGGTTGATATGCTTGAGAAGTAAATTCAGCAATTATAGGTTATTTAATGAGCCTTGCATTCTTGTTAGCAAAATGAAAAAATATATCTATATCAAACAATTTTTATTTCTACCATCTCATTTACTTTAAAAATCCATATTTAAAAATTTTTTTCTCACAAGATAAATATTATTGCTAAAACAAATTTAAACATAACAAATTCATTAAAAATTCCTATAGTTATAATGTGTTATTTAAAGATTTGTAAAAAATTCTCATTATGCTTATATAATAAATATATTTCAAAGATATAATATAATCAGATGGGCTTTGAAGTATTAATAACATTAAAATATTAATAATACATAAATTTATTATGATGTGCATAAATAATAATATATCTAATATATACTGATTTTGAAAATTGAACCCAGTGGCATTTTACCTCTGTGACACATCCCAACCCTAATTTTATTTTTTACCAGGGTCTCATTAAAGTTGCTGAGTGCCTGAATTGCTAAGTCTTGCCTCAAACCTGTGATTTCCTGTGTTAGCCTCCCAAGTACTGGGATTACAAGCATGAGCCACTTTACCCAACCTTTAATAATGTTTTTAAAAATCAGGTACAATTTTAAATAGGGTTAATTTATACCTTTTGAGGGTATATTTATTCTTATCACTTATACTTCTTTTAAGTCATTTTTGTAGTTTTTGAAATAGAAACTAGCGATTAAAAGTAAACAAACATGAATGGATTACAAAATTATGTGATATGGAAGCTAGAGAGAAAAAGAGCTATAAAAAATAACTCTAGATTAAAGAAGAATTCATAGATGAGCAAATAAATAAGGAAACCTAACTAAGGGGAATGGGAGGGGAAAAGAAGGAAATTCCCTAATGTACATGATTTACATTCACAAATATATCAAAGTCAATCACTAAGCCAAATGTTGAAAAGAAGGAGGGAGGAGAGAATGGAGTAGGGATTGGGAAAGGGCTAAATGAGTGATGTGTGCATGTGTGCCTTTATTATCTTGTACCTCGTTACAATGCATGTCTGCAATGCAACAATAAAAAATTAAAAATAATAAAATAGTGCTAGGGGGTGTAGATTGGAGATAGAATGCCCCTTGATTCCACCTCCAGTACTACAAAAAAAAGTAAAGAAATTAAATAGAATATGTTGATGATTTTACAAGGTATTATCATTGCTATTGGGGAAGTAATTTGAGGACATAAAAAAAGAGAGATCAGAAAGGTTTGGTTATTTCAATAAATTTTATAAGTGTGTCTATGACTGGACAAAAGCCAGACATAAGGGGACAGATACTAGATCTATTCTCAAGTTAGGAGTAAAATTATGTGATAAATAGCTTGTTATTTTGGCAGAATGTGTAGTCTGACAGAAAAGAAAAATAAAAGAAACAAAGAAAAATTGTAGAAGTTCAGTAGATTGTCCTAACTTAAAAATTATACTTTGGAAAATATAGGTAACATTTACTTTATTCTTCTTCCAGTGGCAGTTTAAACAGCATGTAAGTCAAAGATAGATAATGTCACCACAGGAAAAGACTTTGAGAAATAATAGGTCTACATAATTGGTGGTTATCATGTGCAATATTTAGTAGAATCTTTTTATTATCCCAATTTCCAATATTACAATATATTTAGTCTTTGAATTGGATTTGCAAATAAATTAGATTTAACAGGATGTATGCAAATTACTAGCAGAATTGACCACCCCAATCTGTCAGTTAACTTAGTCTTTGGAGGATAATTGTTAAAATCTTAAATTTCTCACCATTAAATATTTTACTAATTACATTTATCTTCCTCGGTCTTAGGGATCATTTATAATTTATACTCTTTATATTAATGCATATTTAAAATTGAGTATTTGTTTTTTATTGGAAAATATGTTAAAGCAGAAAATCTGAAAATATTAAGAACATTTTTCTCACTAATAGTATACTTTCTGCTGCCAAAGAGGACCAATTTATACACAGTTAAATTAGATAATCTGACATTTGAACAGCATAAAATAACACACACTGCCAATTCATAAGCTAAATATCATGACGATTAGTATAAATTGAGTTCATATCAAATATCTGAAATTACAATTGTTAGTGGCTTGTAAAGCAAAATGTGTCATTCCAAGGTAGTCTCATTTTTGTGTGTGTGTGCAAATGAATGCAAGACTTTTCCAATTGGTTTACTTGTGTACTGATAAACACATCCAAATAAGTCTACTTTCTGTGTTGCGTCTAGAACCTTTAAATTTATCCTATAATCCCTACAGTCCATTATCAGAAAATAAAATTATGTATCCACAGTTATTCCCTAATGAAGAGTGTTAAGTGGATATTTAAAAAACTCATACTGCTTCCCTTTTATCACTTGCCTTACCAGTAATTGTTTCAAAACCTGAATCAAACGAAGGTGTTCCTACAACATACACATTGCATACTTTCTATAATTACTTCAGGTCTTTTAAAAATTAATTCACTCCAACAATAAGACAGTGAATTAAGAGAGAAAAAAAGTAATATTTACTTTTTTTGTCACTGAGAATTAAACCCAGGAACATTCTACCTCAAAGCTACACCCAGATCTTTTTCTTATTTTTTATTTTCGAAACTGGGTCTCACTACGTTGCAGAGTACCTAAGTAGTTGAGGTTGGCCATAAATCTGTGATTCTCTTGTTTTTTGAACTATATCCAGAGGCCTTTTTATTTTTTATTTTAATATATCATCTCACTACCTTGCTGAAGCTCACTTTTATGGAACCTGTGATCCTCCCTTTTCAGTCCTTCAAGTACTGGAATTATAAGCATGTGCCACCTTGCCTAGTCAATATTTATTTTTAACTCCATTTAAGAAAAGCTCAATTTTCAATCAAATTACATTGATATCAAGTAGACTTTCTCCAATTGAAATTAAAATATCAAAATGTTTTTATTTCTATTAACTGTCAACACAAATATTATGTGTAACTATCTTAATTTAACACCAAATATTTGATATCAGGACTAAACCTGTTTTACTGTACAAATAATGGATACTCTAGGATCAAGGTGCAACTTTGGTTGATGAAAAAGCCTTCTTTGCCACTTCTCTGCTTAAGAGAGTTTTGGAGGTGGTTAGATAATGCAGTGGATAAGACTATGATTTTTTCTAAGAAATCACCATAAATATTTTCACATGTTTTGGACTACACAATGTAAAATGCACCGTGGCAATACAAATTAAAGAAACTTTAAGTCAATTTTTTACTTCTAATATAAGAATTTTGCTCGGTTATATAAAAATATCCTTGATGAATTTAAGTAGATTTAATGCATAGAAAAATATTTTAGCACTTATCCTTTAAGATAATTTGAAACCCTATCCCATCTGTAGATTACAAAGGAAAACTCAAAACACTGTACAGCTAATAGTTAAAAAAATAAATGATGGAATTGAAATTTCTAATTCATTACAAAATCAAGAATTTTCCTACAGGCTATTATCTATTCATTAAAAACTGACTGAAAGATAAGAAATCTGTAAGATTCCAAAATACCACTGTACAAATTACTAGCAATTTTTATTTTATTATTTATTTATTTATTTATTTATTTATTTATTTATTTATTTATTTTGTGGTACTGGTGTTCCTGGAAGCCCTTCTACCTCCGGGCTACATTCACAGACCTATTTTTTATATTTTTATTTGGAAACAGGGTCTCTTAAGCCAGCGCGGCTGACTTCGAACCTGCGCGATGCTCTTGTCTCCACTCCCAAGCGCGGGGATTACAAGCGTGCGCCACCACGCCCCACGCAATTTTTATTTTTTAAGAGAGAGGGGAGCTACATTTACAAAGCTATGACTTGGCAGTCATAACCTCAGCTAGGTGGTCATTTCTAGCGCCGACAATCCATAAAATCATCGTATTCCGTGTGTTCTGATACCATAAAATAATTAGGACGAAGCATCACACCTTATGAACTTCTCACTGAGGATGTTTTATATGACTACATCTGTTTTAAAGCAACCAAACAAATCCCAAGTGGATAAAAGTCCTCAGAAAACTAGTCTGATCTCTTCAAAGAGTCAATGTAATTAAAACATGCAATTTTTAAAAAATGGTGAGACTGTTAGGTTAATAAGCTTAATAACAAAGTGGAATGTGTGAAAGTCATCCATATTTAAAGCTGGCTGGATGCAAAGAAATGAGCTCAGCAAGAAAAATGTATACAGTTGATTAAGACCCTGCTGTTCACACTACTCTTACCACATTCATAATTTGTTCTTATTTGCAGTGAAACACCAAAGGGAGCAATGAAAATTAAATTTTTAATGTCTGTAGAATTTAATAGGAATAGAGGGAATTTGAAGTAAGCTTTACCATTGTGCCAAACCTCCTTGAATTTGACCTCCAGCAAAGAAATTATGCCTCGTTCTTCCCTTGACTGAACTATGCCTTGTATTTTACCTACGGTTTTACTTTGACTGGCATTGCCATTATTAATTAAATTTGACTAAATCCAATATTAAAATTTAAGTTGTAGTGTGCTGGAAATATATGTGTTGTATAAGATGGCTATACAAATATGTATAATACTAAATACAGCATTTATGCAAAACGAATCTCATCCTTTTTCATGTTTTATTTATTAAAATAGTGCCTTAGCATTGAGCATGCATACATATATGAATTTATTTTTAATATATCTGTGTATATATTTATGTCTGTATATAAATATTTTGAGGTATATATATATATATATATATATATATATATATATATATATGTTTTTAGGTACTAGAGATAAAACCTAGGGGCATTCTAACTCTTAGCTACAGCCCTCACCCTATTTTTTATTCTTTATTTTGAAACAGCGTCTCACTGAGTTTCAAAGGGCCTCACTAAGTAGCTGAGGCTGTCCACGAACCACAATCCTTCTGTCTCAGCCTTCCAAATGCTGGGATTACAAGCATGTGCCACCATGCCTGGCTTTAACTATATATATTTTATATCATTATCAAACTTACAAGCCTGAGATTATGCTTGACTGTAACATTTGATCTTCATATGTTTGTACACATTTTCTTTTTATCATTTCATGTTTTCAGTTCTGAGTATGATCAGGTATTTAGAATCGAGATTATCTGATAGTACAGCACTTTGGGAGAGGAAACATATTTATAAATTAAATTGTACTGTGTAATACAATCTAGTTTCATCACTAACATTACACTTTTTAATCATCTGAGTTTCAAAATATCATTATCTTAAAAAAATCCTAAAGATTGCAAAACTTACTATTTATGGATAAAGTAGAGGACTTTGAAATTTAATTCTCAGTCTTACCCTTTCTGAGATCCTAAAATTATATCTCCACTTGTCTGTATGTTTCCTATGAATGCGGATATAGCTAGTACCTTTCTTCTATGTTTATGTCACCATTTCTGTTTTATTATATACCACTTATATATTCTTCTCTATAGTAACTCAATTTTCACTTCTTTACTATTTAATTTCATTTAGCGTAAATGACATAATATAAATACATATTATTTATTTAAATAGATCACTCAAGATTTGTAAGATAGTAACTTTTCCAAATGATTTCTAATCTTATAATGTTAAGAATGGAACTTAGTTTTGAATTTCTATAACTGGTTTCAGGGTTTATTGACGGGCTCAACATTTGAAGTGTTACCTGTGAATATATGCCAATTAATGTGGTGTTCCCAGTGCATATATGTGAATTAATGTAAGTAATAATGAGTGTTAATACTTGCATGTTCAAATATGTGCATAGATCTAAGTATACATTCAAATTATGTATATGTGTGCTCTATATCTGTGAGTAAAAAATATACCTGATATTTACACAGTCTCTTAGAATTCAATTATATAAATGGAACCTATTTTATTTTATAAAGACAAGTGTTCAAACTTCTGTAGAATTAATGTCATCACTCCATTAAGTATATCATCTCTGCTCTGGTCCTCACACAAGGCAGATGTGTGCTCTTCTCTTTTACTGTACTCTTGTTACTATCAGTTTCCTTTTGGCCCATAGCACCAGTCTACCTTTGGTTGTAATTTGTCTGAGATTTTTATTCCATATAAAAAATAAAAAAATTTCTAGATATTATTGATTTTGAATTACATCATCACTGCCTATAAAATTTTCAGGATAGTTTCTTAATTCAGTTCTGAGTTCCTGTAATAGTATAGATAGGTAACAGTTTAGATAGATTTTTCAGCATAGCTAAATAACAGTTCAAATTGACTTTAGATTTAAGTGGTTTATGCAACTGGAACTATATTTATACTTTAACTATAATATTATAAAAATTTTGAGATGCTAACCAGTCTTGCATATTTGAGACAAATCATTTCAGGAAAGATATAAATTTCTTGTCTTATTGGATTTGATTAGATAGTAATTCATTTAGTGTTCTTGAATTTTATTTCTGTGTTGGAGATAATCCCGTAACAGGATTATCTTGAACTTTATTTGGATTTTTAACAGAAACATCCAAGTAGACAGTTATTATAACAAAGGTATTTCTCGCAAAAGAATTTTTTTCTTGTAATTACTTCCTTCTCCCTTCCCAACCCTTTCTATTCCTCTATCTATAACACTTTCTTATTATATTCTGACACTCTCCATAATGTCTGCACTTTCCTCAGTCCAAAAGGTAAGCTATTTATTTAAACGATGCAGATGATAACTCCAGAAGATTTCCTTTGATATTATAAGGAGGTATTTCCTTTGATATTATAAGGAGATATTATAAGGAGGTAACAGAACTGGAGACTGGGGTTTCCTTTTTGGCAACAAAGGCTTGAGAAAATGAAGGCCATCCATATCTTGTTAGTAGGTGAAATTCCTCGTTTTTGTCCCAAAGATCTTATTTCCTAAGATTAGGCTTTTAGAAGATGAAAATTTGAGATAGAGTAAGTCTTCTGTAGCTTCCTTTTAAGCCAGCTTTTGTTAAACCTATTTTTTTCTGCCAATTGGAGTTGGATTATTTGTGCAGCTAAGGGAGCAGTAGCCTCTTGCTAACCATTCCAATAACCATTCCAGAAACGGTTTATCATCACATTAGTACTTATTTCTTAAGATCATTTGGCCAGGCTGCATCTTCAATAGAATAACATTGTACATATGAAATTGTAATAATAATTTTCTAATAAACATATCATCTGTTAGTAAGCAGTATGATTTCTCCTGACACAAGATAAAAGGAGAAGGAATACTCAAAATACTCCATGGAATGAAAATGTAATGAACGGGTTGGAGACCCTGTGCTGCTTTTTCTGCTAAGAAATATGATACTAGTCAATGTACAAAGAATATTATAAAAGATACTTTGAAAAATGTCTAGCTCCATTATAAAAATAGCTTTTATGATGTTTGGTACCATGAACAAACAAAAAAACTTGTATATAACAATAAAGTCACAGGTTACACTTTATTTTTAAATTTATTTTCAAGCTGATATGCAAAAATATGTATTAATGGGGTAATGTGATTTTTTTTTTACATACATTGTGCAATGTTTCTATCAGGTGAAATATAGCAATTTCCTCAAACGTTATCATTTATTTATTTTTTATTTTTATGGATTGAAACCAAGGATATTCAACATCTAATCCATGCCCTAGATCTATTGTATTTCCTTATTTTAAAACAAGATATTGCTAAGTTTCTGAGGCTGGCCTCAAAGCTACAATCTTCCTGTCTCAGATTTCCAAGTACTGGAAGTTGCAGAAATGCACCATCAAGCCCAACTAATAAGAAATGATAATTTATTGATTGATGATAAATTATCAATAAACGACCAATAAGGGTTCAACAAAAGATCCTTTATTGATGATTTAAAAAACTTTCAACATCCTTTCTTCTAGCTTTTTTGAAATGCATAGCATGGCATATTATTTTTCTCTGTAGTTACCCTACTGTACAAAACCTCTTCAGAAATTCTTACTCAAATATAAGTTCTTATGGATCAATTTTCCCCAGTCTCTTTTTTCCCTGTACTTTCTCTAGACTCTGATAGCTACACTGTACTCAATCTATTAAGTCAAATTTTGTAAATTTTTCAAATGATCAGAAACTTGATTTTTTGTTCCTGGCTTACTTCAATTAATAAATCGATCAACAATTTCATCCATGTTGTCACAAATGATAGGATTTTATTTATTTTATAGATGAATAGTATTTCATTACAAATATATACAAAATAATGTTCATTTGTAGATTTTTTTCTTTATACTGTGAATAATCTTTTGATAAACATAAAAGTACGGATGTATCCCATATATGCCCAGTGATGTGATTGCTGGATTCCATGATAGTTATGTATTTTTTTTAGGAACCCCATATTATTTTCCATAAAGGCTGAATTAACTAACATTTTTATTCATAATGTTCTAGGGTTTCCCTTTTTTCTTATCTTCACCAGCACTTGTTATCCACCAACAACTTCTGAACATATATATATTGGCTTCAATTAAAGGTGTTATTCTTCAGAGAAGCCAATGACAGCTAAACAGCCATGGAATTGGTGACTGGATACATTTGCCTCAACTTGTTATTAAGCCTCAATTGTTATTTTGGGGGGACATTCTACCTCCGAGCTACACCTCCAGCCCTATTTTTTTTTTTTTTTTTTTTTTTTTTTGCAGGTCTGGGGATGGAACCCAGAGGCATTTGGCCTCCGAGCTACACCCACTGCCCTATTTCGTTTTCTTAATTTTTGAAACAGGGTCTCACTGAAATGCAGAGGGCCTCACTAAGTAGCTGAGTCTGTCCACCAACTGCGATCTTCTGATCTCAGCCTCCCAAATGCTAGGATTACAAGCATGCACCACCATGCCCAGCTCTATTTTTTAATTATTCATTTTAAAACAAGTTCTTACTAAATTGTGGAGGACCTCACTAAGGAGTTGAGGCTGGCCATGAACCTGGAATCCTCCTGTCTCAGCCTCCCAGTACTGAGATTATAAGCATGGGCCTAAACGCTCAGCTACTAGCAATTGTTTTACAAGAAAAAAATGTATTATTTCTAATTCTGAATATATTTCATTTTTGTTTTATTTTTTCTGTCCTTCAACTTTCGTATGCAACACAGATTAATGAAAAAACTGTTAAACATTGTTGGAAAAAGTAAGAGTCAAATGAATCTAGATAACTGTCCTTTCTCATACTCTGTAGTTATATATAAAGAATCATAGCTCCGTCAGCATCATTTCTGGTACAAAATATTATAATTGCTATAATAAATTATAGTCTTCATTACTACTTCCCCTGTAAACAACTTTCACTGAACTCATTCATTAAAGTGGTAATTAAATTCAATTTTACATCCAACTACTTGGTTAGAAATATTTCTCTAGAATTTGGTTACATATCACATAAATTGAAACAGTTTAAATTACTATATTAGCAGATACATTAAACATGAAGAAAACTAGAAGCTGTCACAGCAAAAATACTGTATCAGTTACAAGTCACTGAAAAATAAAAGCATGAAAATTTATAATATATTTAAATAGTTTTCAAAATAATATATTGTTACTTCTAGTAGTTTTTCCAAAGTATTTAAAACATTTAAACAATCAAATTTAATTATATCAATATAATTTTAAATTGTCAATTTCAATTAATTTATGTACTATGTTGTAGGTAATTCAGTCTAATAGAACAGATACAATCTTTTAAAAGCAGAAATATAATTATCTTGAAAGGACAAATAAGCAAGAATAACACTGGCATTACAGTATGAGACACGCTCTAAAATCAGACATAGATAATAACTATATAAAGACACGATGTGTGGCCTAGGGTAAACTGTGCTTTTATTTTATGTGGAGGTTGACTCAGCGGATTCAAATAGATCATATTTGTAGTTGAGAATTTTAAAAAAATTATAAAAGGATAACTTAAAATAATTATCAATATAACTTTTTGTAATGGGGGGGGGGAGAAGCCAGGTATGGTGGCGCCACGCTTGTAATCCCTGCACTTGGGAGGCGGAGACAGGAGAATTGTGCAGGTTCGAAGCCATTTTCACTGGTTTAAGAGACCCTGTTTCCAATAAAAAATATACAGAAATAAGTCTGGGAGTGTAGCCTGGAGGTAGAAGGGTTTCCAGGAAACCCAGTACCACAAAAAAAAAAAAAAAAAAAGAAAGAAAGAAAAAGGAAAAGAAAAGAAAGAATATGCCTGGCAAACATGTGAAACCTACTACTAAGCAGTATGCTTGCTTTATGTTTCTGAGAAAAAGAGTCTATAGGGGTAAAACTAAACATTTACTAGGCTTAATAACAAGTTGAGGCAAATGTATCCAGTCACCAATTCCATGGCTGTTTAGTTGTCATTGGCTTCTCTGAAGAAAAATGCACCTTTAATTGACTGTGGGAAATAAAGAGAGGATTTTTTTTTCCTGTACTACTGGGGATTGAACCCAGGGGCTTTCTACCTCAAGCTACATCTGCAGCCCTATCTTTTATTCTTTGTTTTTGAAACAGGATCTCACTAAGTTGCAGAGGGCCTTCCGAAGTAGCTGAGGCTGGTAACGAACCGGGATCCTCCTGTTTCAACCTCCCAAGTGCTGGGATTTTAAGTCTGTGCCACCACGCCCAATAAGAAGGGAAATTCAATCAAGTAAATATTTAAAACTTCCATCATATTTAGCACCAAAATAATCAACTATTTTTTTGAGTTTAGCAATTTTAACAAACAGTGGAGAACAGAAAGATGCAAGTGGCAAGTGGTAGAGGAGGAATGTGTGAGACCTAATAAAAATGCACAGAATGACACATGCAGGTATGCAGTCTATTAAAACTAGGTTTAGTCATAGCAAGAAACCCCCCCCCCTTTTTTTTTTAGTGGTACTGAGGATGGTTAAGCTCTGGGACATTCTATCTTTGAACTACATCCAAAGCCCTATTTTTGTTTTATTTCACTATTTTATTTTATTTTATTTTATTTTATTTTATTTTATTTTATTTTATTTTATTTTATTTTGAAACAGGGTCTCACTGAGTTGCTGAGGGCCTTGCTAAGCTGCTGAGGTTGGCCTTCAACTTGCAATCCTCTTGTCTTAGCTTCCCGAGTACTAGGATGAGAGGTGTGCACAACTGCAACCAGCTTTAGTAAAAATCTATTGTTGAGAGAAAGAGGGTTTGTAATTCTTTATTTAAAAAATACAAAATTTGCATGGACTGTATTAAGATTGCCAAGTTATGGAAATACTGCCACCCCTCAAAATATAAAGTGGGGAAGTAATGGGGCAGCTGAACAAAGATGAACTAAGCAATGAGATTGTCATGGTTTGAGACTGGAATGTCTCCCTAAAAGCTCTTAAGTTAAAAGTCTGTCCTGGAGGAGGTGGGCTGCTGTGGGGCATGGTCATGGGGACCACATCTGTTTCTGATCTTTCCTCTCTCTTCTTTTGCTTTCACCTGCTGAGAGCTGAGCAGGTTTTCTCTACTAAACTCTGTTGCCATGAACACTTCTGCCTTAGAAAAAGCCTCCCATGAACTAAACCTCTGAATCCATGAGCCAAATAGACTTTTCCTCCTCTAAGTTGTCATTGTTAGGTATTGTGGTGCCAGAAATGAAAAACTGAATAACAAAGAGATATAGAACACGGACTAAGTTAACCAGAGAGAAACATGTATAGTTAATTCACTTAAATGTAAGAAAAATAAGTCTGGATCCAGGTAAAGTATACAAAGAGTAAGAAAGTAGATGAAGTACCCTTATGATGCATTCCATTTTCTTATCAAAGTACCGAAACTATTCATATAGCAAGATTAAGTGTATAATTAATAAAGTAAGGCATATTTGAAGAGTTTTGAGCCAGTCATTTTGAGAAATTTAATAAGTAATACTCTAATACAGATCTTGTACTTTTTAAATTTATTTTGTTTTTTTGGTACCAGAGATTGAAGCTAGGAATGCTCTACCTCTGAGATGCATCTCTAGCCCTAATTTGTTTTTATTCTTTTTTTTTTTGATACAAGGCCTTATTATGTTAATACAAGCTGGTCTTGAATCTGCTGTTGTGTCTCAGCCAAGTATTGAGATTATAAATATGCAAAATTGCTTCTGAATAGATTATAAGATTTAAACAGTCTTGAATATATTATTTAATCCTCATTCCCATATTATTTTGTTTTTCATTCTCAGGCAAAGACAGAACTACACAGTTAGCACTTCTTTTAATAAAGGAAATGAGTTTCTATCACACAGTCTCTGATTCCATATATCATGGTCTCACCTAAACCTTATGCTGGGATATCAAAGTGTCCTGTTCTTTCATAAAGTATAGAATGGAGGCTTTCTTTTTTCTTCTTTTTTTTGATATAAAGAACAAAAGTTTATGCTGGTTTTGTTCTGTATACTTCAGGTAAATTCTCAGAAGTGTTCAACATTTTTTCTGGGATAAGAAGAAAGGAATAAAGAAATATTCTATGGTTGTGTGTGTGTGTGTGAAAGGTTCCTCCTGCAGGAACAAGTTAGCAGTGGGTTTGACAAGATAGTAGTTAGAATTATTAATCATTAGGACTCTGAGGAATGGGATTGAAGTGAAAATCGGCATAACTTGATAGAAGTAAAGAGTTCAAAATTTTTTAAATGTGAGGTTAAAGAGCTAGTGTAATGGTGATAAAGAAATAAGAAAGATGAAAGAAATTAATGTAACTGAGTTTGGACTAAACTGTTCATGATTATGAGACCTACTGAGAATCTCTTGAAATCATTTTTGGAATGAGGCAGGAAATGGAAATATATTATACTGATTATATTTTTATGACTTTTAGAAATAAAGATATTTTAACAACATTTATACAATATTAATGTTTAAGAAAATAGGTAAACGAATTAAATTTTGCATGTATCTGTGAAATGTAGGCTATTTTTATTCAAACGATTACTGCAGATTTTTTCTACACCTGCAGTTTTCTAGTCATAGCTGTGATTCACATTTTTAATAGTATCATAATGGCATCCAATTTGTAGAGATTAATTGAAGATAATATTTAAAGAATATGAGAATTGAAGAAAAAAACTAAGCAACTTTACTTTCCAACAGCATAAACCAGATTGAATGTCCCTGAATTACATTGTTATTTCTTTCTGCCATAATTGGATTGTCTCCAGTTTCCTGCTTTGTGAAATTCAGCTCAACTTTCAAAAACATGCCATATATTTTCTTCCACAAAGAATTCCATGAAAATTCTCAAACACTTCATTTACAAAAGCTCAAAGATGGATTTAGCCTTTGCTGGCACTACCTTTTAGGAATTCATAACATTTTAATTACTGTATTGTATTGTCATGTATTTCCTCTTATGTGTTTTAATTTCTCTATGCATTTACCAACAGTTGGTAATTGTTTTGTTTTTGTCAATAATGGTAGCTGATATCTCTGTGTCATGCATATCCTAATAATTTAGTACACATTTGCTTAGCAATTCAGAATTTGAAGCTAAGTGATAATGGAAACAAAAACAATAAATGTATTGGTATACCTATATATAGATGTAGGTAAGAAATAAGAAAAAAATACTTGAAGTTTCAGTCCTTATATAAGTACACTAAACATTAAGACCATTTTAACCTGTGTTCTTTATATGTCAAATTGAGAATAAAATATAATTTTTTTATTGTTACATTGTAGTTATACATCTTAATTGGATAAAAGATGGTGGAGACATACATGCACACATCACCCAATTAGCCCTCACCCCATCCCCACCCCATTCCCTCCCATCCCTCCTTCCCATGCTTGGTTTAGTGATTGACTTTGATATGTTTAAGTACATCATGTGCTTTCAAGTTTCCCTCTTCCCCCCTCCCACCCCCTCAGTTAGGTGGCCTTATTTGCTCCTCTATAGGATTTCAGTGGAGCCATAGACACTGAATCGACTTCTCACATCACTTAATGAATGTACCTAGATAAGAAAGAGGAGACGAAACTTCTTTATCAGCACGATGTTATTAGTTTGCATTTTCCATAAAGGAACCAATTATTTTAAAAGGGGAATAGTTTTTAGTTACCATGATAGAAGTTAAATGCAAAACCAAAAGTGTGTGGATTTTCTTTTGTCTATTTGCAGTACTGGAGTTGAAACCCAAGACCTGTGCCCACAAGACAAATGTTCTAACACTGAGCTACACCCTCAGCTGAATATTATCATCTTTTACATTACTTAGATAGCCCTTTAAGAAGTATTCTTTGGCATAAGTATAATGGATGCTCATTATAAATCCAGAGGTTCAGTTGCTTAGCAAGGAAATGTGAGATGGAAATATATCTAAATGCAGTAGATGTATCTAAATGTTCTGTGGCAAGTTTCACTGTTATAAATAATGCCACAATGTGTATTTATATACCCAATTATGAATATATTTCTGAGAAAGATGACTGGATTAATTAATAAACCATAGAAGTATGTTTTTAATCTTCTAATTTTTCAGATAAGGTAACAACCAATGAGAGATGTTATTTTGCCCAAAGTCATGTTTGAAAATGTGGTAGATGCGTGGCATAAAAAGAGAAATAGTTGATTCAAAGTTCTAATTTTAATCAATTGGTAGTTCTGAGGCAGGAGCCCAGCTGTGTCCTTGAAGATAACTTTTGGGTAAAAGCTTAGGGACAAGGTAGAAGAATAAAAATTTTCTTTGGCCGGGCATGGTGGCTCACATTTGTAATCCCCGTGCTTGGGAGGCAGAGACAGGAGGATCCAGCAGGTTCTAAGCAAGCCTCGCTGCTGGCTTAGGAGACCCTGTTTCCAAATTTAAAAAAAAAAGTATATATATATATATGTAATTTTTTAAAAAGCTCTCTTTGCAGTCTCTCCTGTGTCGTAACACTCTCCTCAGAGTATCTCGCCACAGCAAAGTCCACAAGAAGTTAGGGCAGCTCAGTCCAGCATGATGGTGTCACCCAGTTCAGGAAATGTAGAGGCTAGTCTAGCTCAGGAAGTGGACATAAAACCTGGCCCAGACCCCTATGTGATTGCCTGTCAACAATCCAATCAAACCTGTCTCATTGTGGCTACATAATCTGCATGATGACTTCATTCAGGGCTCAGACCCGAGGCTCTGCTCACTGAGCCACAAAAGTCTGCTCTACTATTCCAGCCTCTATTCCTAGTTCTCCATAGTCCTAACCTCCCGTGGCGGTTCAGCTCAAACCTGATGCTCTTATTAGTCTTCTCAAATCCCCCCTCCTTATGCTCCAAAAGTGATTGTATATAATTATTTATATGGTATTCTGACCATATTTTAAAAGAAAATCCTAATAAGCTAGAAATAGAAGTAATGAATATAGTAAAACATACAAGTAAAATTGTCTCATAAAGTCCAGAAATAATTCACGTTAAACTAATTTTTCATGACTAAAATGGAATATGAATTGTAATATTTTCTTAGAAATGGACTTTAAGTACAATATTCATTATACAATTGATTATTTTTTAAAATATAATAATCTGTTTTAGTAGTAATAGTAGGAACTAATAATGCCGGACATTTAAGCAGTGAAAATCATATGAGGCGAAATTCTAAGCACGATTTGTTTATTATCACCTGATAGGTGAGTACTAAAATTTTCTTTTTATTATTTTGTGTTTTAATAAAGAACACGAAACACAGAAAATCTCAGAGATGTATTAAAAGCCTCAAAGATTGCAAATGGTAAAATTATTAACCTAAACAGGTTACCTCAGACCTGCCTCTGCAGCTGTAAAGCTGAAAACCTCATATTCTGGCTTGTATTGAAATCCCAATGTAAAGCGAATGTCTTTCAAATCAATGTAAAGGTATAAAGTTTTTCAGTAAGTCTTTAAAATACATAGCTTATTTATATTTATATCTGCTCTTATGCCGATATCATTAAATATAATTTGAACAAAATATTTCAGAATAAGTTGATATTAATAAAGCAGTTTCAGTGTTTCAATATAGTTTAAAATACTTTGACTAAAAATTCCATTATAATCATTTTGAAAAAGTGAACATTAGGAAATGAGAAATATTCATGAGCTATGAAGCTATCAAAGTAATAAAAAACATGTTTAGAATAGCATGTTATCATTTTATTGTGTTCAAGCACAGAACTGAGCATATCCACCTGCAAACTACAAACGTATTATAATATTACCACTTAAAAACCATATTAAAATATAGATAGATGTACATTACCTTATAAACTCACTGCTATAATCTGCAAAGATCCTTATGTATGATAGAATGTTTAAAATATATACAAAATAAAAGATGATCATTATGTCAATATTTTATGACAGAGCTTAAGCTTAAGCTTCTTTTAAAGTTTTATTACAAACAATTTAGCACCTTTATAAGCTCCTGGCGTGCTAGGAAAAAAAAAAAATCTCTAGAGGTAGAAAGGTAGATTAGAGTCTCTGTTATATTTACAATGGTTATGATGGTAACTGTGTTGCTATCATCATCACCATCATTACTGTCATCCCAGCTCCCGGAAATCTTAAGCAGGCTGTGCTGTGTTGTCCTGAATCTCAAAGAACAGCATGGTAAATTAGGGCCCAGTGAGCACATCTAAGTGTTGGATACGTAAGCGAAAAGAAATATAGCCACGCAATGGAAATGCTAGTCATTTCTCACAGCAAGGTGCAGGTTTGTTCAGAAACAGCTTATGTGTTGCCTGGTCCTACTGACAAAAGTCCAAAACTTCTGCAGAGCCCATCAGTCCTGGCCCTTTGAACTTCATTGTATCCAATCTTCCTAACACTCTTAAAGAGAAAGGTAAAAATACACTAAAATGTTCTCTGGAAAATGAATCTATAGAAAATATTATTAAATATCTCTCTTTCTGTCTAATTGAATGAAGGCGCATGATCTAGAAAAATTCCGAGTTCATTAGAATCATTACTAAACATTTGCTTTTGAGTTGTTTGTCTTTGATTCTTAGTTGTTCGTTTTAAAATACAAGCAGCTTTTCTCAGGAACAAATAATGCATATCTATTGAATTATTCTCAAGTAAGCTGAATTTAAACAAAAATAAATTCAATTATTTTAATTACTTACAAAATGAAGTTATATTAAAACATTCTACACTGCTTTTTTCAGACAAATGAGTTTTAATTTTTTGTACTGTGATAGTGTTTTCTGTTTAAAATAGATGTACTTTCAAAATATTAATTTTTTACCTCCCACCAACAGTGTAGAAAAGTTTATATTTCCTCGCGGCCATGCCGACATTTACTGCTATTTGACTTCTTTATGAGTGCCATTCTGATTGAGGTTAGATGGAATCTCTGTAGTTTTGATTTGCATCTCCCTAATTGCTAATGATGTTGAACACTTTTTTTCATCTATCTTTTGGATATTTGAATCTCTTCTTCTGTAAAATGTCTATTCAATCTAGTTGCCCATTTCTTAATTGGGTTATTTGTTTTTCTAGTGTACAGTTATTAAGTTCTTTGTATATTCTAGATATTAGGTATCCGTCAGAAGGATAGCTGGTGAAGATCTCCCATTCTCTAGGCTTCCTCTTTAGACCCTTGGTGATTTGCTTTGATGAGCAGAAACTTTTAAGTTTGATGCCATCTCACTTGTTAATCCTTGTTTTAATTTACTGAGCTTTGGGAGTCTTGCTGAGGAAGTTTCTACCTGTGCCTATATGTTGAAGTGTTGAACCTATACCCTTCTCTAACAGCTTTATTGACTCTGGTGTGACTTCTAGGTCTTTGATTCATCTGGAATTGATTGGTGTGCAGGGTGAGAGGTAGGGATTTAGTTTCATTTTTCTAAAAATGGATAGCCATTTTTCCAGCACCATTTGCTGAAGAGACTGTTTTTTCTCCAGCATATATATTTGGCTGCTTTGTCAGTGATCAGTTGACTGCAAGTAGATTTATCAGTTGGTATCTTCTATTCTGTTGTATTGGTCTGTATGCCTGTTTTTGTTCCAATACCATGCTGTTTTAATTACTATTGGTCTGTTGTTTTATTTGAAGGCAGGAATTGTGATGCATCCTGCATTGTTCTTATTGTGTGGAGATTCCTTAGAGAGCTGGGAATGGATTCACCATATAATCTGGCCATACCACTACTGAGTATCTTTTCAAAGGGGTTGAAACCAGATAACTACAGTAATATATGCATACTCATGTTTATAGCAGCACAATTCACAATAGCCAAATTAGGGAACCAATCTAGGTGTCCATAAAAAGATGAATGGATTACAAAACTATGGAAAATACACACAATGGAGTTCTATTAAGTAATAAAGAAAAATAAAATTATGTCATTTGCAAGAAAATGGAAGGACCTAGAGAACATTATATTAAGTGAAATTAGCCAATCACAGAGAATTAAGGGCCATTTAGATACAAGAAAGATTTCATCTAATAGAGGAGATACCTCAGTGGATCCAGGGAGGAGATATAAATGGAGGGGAGAAGGAAGACTGAGGTTCATTAATGAAAATACTACTATAGACCAGGTGTGTAAGTGTGAATATATACCAACATCAACCTGAGTACTCTGCATTGGGAGGAATAAATAAAAAATGTTTGGATGAATGATCAAGAAGATGGAAACCAACATCTCTTTAGCAAAGTACTGGCAGAAATCACATCTTCCAGGTCATTTTATATTTGAGGCTAATTTAGTCATGGGATAGAATAGTGACCTTCATTTTGCTTAGGTCCATACAGGTATTGCCTTCTTTGTAAAGTCATACAAAATAGGTGTGATTGGAAGAGTAGTAGTAACTGAGATGTTTTTGTAATCCAAAGCTAATAACACCTCACCCTTATTTTCCTATGGCTCAGCTGAAGCTTCACTCTGCCCGGTACATTATGAGACATTTCTAAGCTTTACGTCATTTGGCTACTATCTCTCCAGCATCCTAATTGTGAATGCCAACTGTGAGAGTATGCATGAATATAATGAAAATTAGTCCAAAAAGTATCACAATATGGGATGAATTCAAATATTAAAATATTCACACACCAAGTTGACATTTTGCAATGGGCATTTAAAGAAGTGATAAATTCATGACCATATACCGCAGAGAGCAGATTTCAAACAATTTCTTTGAGCTCACTTCTTCCATTCATAAAAAATATTATCTCAAATATGAAGACTACTATGACTGAGTGTGGTGGACAAGACACAAAATTATTACAGGCTCTTTGGAGGCTGAAGTAGGAGGATGAAAAGTCCAACACCATTCTAGACAATTTAGGTAGGCCTTGTCTCAAAATAAAATGTAAAAAAAGGGGCTAAGGATATAGCTCAGTGGTAGCGTGCTTATCATGCATGAAGCCCTGGATTCAATCTCTACTATCTAAGGGGGAAAAGGGGTTTGCCATGAATTGTATTGTGTATTACTGTTTTTTTCTAAAAGTAAACTTTATTATGAAATTAAGATTTTGTTGTCCTTCATCCTACATACTTCTGAAGAAATGCTTGGAATATATGGGGATAAAGAATATAGGAATCTGGAATGTTGTTGGATATAATATTGAATAGTTAGATTAATGGGTTTTATATGAATCAACATCACTACTTTTTTTCCTGGAAAAAAAAAGCTTTTCTCTATGTCCAGGTTAAAAATCAGAGAGTGAAATGAAAATGACAGGTGAATTATTCAAAACACTATTGCTATTTTAATTTTTTTTTTTGTGTGGCACTAGGGTTCCTGGAAGCCCTTCAACCTCTGGGCTACACTCCCAGACCTATTTTATATTTTTTTATTCGGAAACAGGGCCTCCTAAGCCAGCGCGCACGGCTGGCTTCTTAATGATGGTTCTTCCTAAATAAATAAGGACATTCTAGTCTTGTTTTTTGATATATATCTGGTCCACAATTTAATATGTTGAAGTCATAATAAAAATCATTAACCTTTTCTATTAAATTATATGTAATACAATGCTAAAACATTTGTTATTTTTAAATATAATTTCTGTCTCACTTAAATGACTGACTCCTTGGATATTTTATGATAGTTTTGCACAGTTACAATATTAGAAGTAAAATTAGGGCATATTACCTAATAATTGGCATTAATATTATTGCAGACATGATAAACTTTTCTAAATATATAAATTTGATATCTGCTAAAATTCTATGGATACAATACATTTTAAGAGCTAGATTATAAAGAGTCTGTAGACTTGAAACTATTTCAAGCCTCACTGCTCTTTAGTGTTTATGATAAAAATATGTTAATCTAAAATAGTCTATTTTTAAATAGTATCCCTTGCTTATAATTACATCTTTGAGAATTCTGATGATTGTATAATGAAGTCATTAATAATTCATTTTACTGTTAATAAATTCAACCTTTTACTCTCTAAGAATATCCCTCATTTTGATATTCATCAATACTTAAGATGATTTAAATATGAACATGCAGATTTTGACATTCTGATTAATAATTTTTCTTCTTGGTTTTCTGAGATTAGGTATTTAAAGGATCATAAGAATCAGATTCATAAGAATGTGAAAATATATTAAGCATTGAGGCATGAGCTAATCATGTGCGCTATCTGCTTATCTTTCAAAAGATCTAGAAAATATGTACATTGTTTTATGTGGTCTTTACTAGCTCAAGGCATAGTAGTTAGGGCTGCTGTAAAAATTAAAATTCAAAGGTACTGATTGACCTTTTATCCTTAAGCATAACAAACATCATGATTTGCATAATTTTGTGATTTACATAGTCAATTTAAACACTTTAATTGAGAATAATTTTATCTATTTGTGGTTATGATGATATATTAATATTGACAAATACTAAAGCCAAGTTTTTAATTTTTCTTTAAAGGATATTTTATATGTGATATATTGTATAATTATTCTAAGAAATATTTTTCAGATGAAGATTTCTTATTGGATGAGAAAAGAAAAAACAAAATTTAAACATAAACGAGTTTAGTCAAGTACATAAACAATGTATAAAATTAAGACTAATTAAATAAGTAAAATTTTAACTAAATATTAATTATGTTTCTCATGAGTCAGACAGAATTCAGAAACTATTCATATTTTAAATACTTTAACAACCTTTCCATCTAAAACTAATTTTTTCATAATGCCAAAAGATTACTAAATTCAGTCCTGAAATAATTTTCAATGCTTTATTGATAGGTAATATATACATAAACATATATATAAACACATACATATTATAATTTCATGTGTGTTCATGATATACTTTGATGGGTTTGAACATACATTCATTCATAAAATCATCATTATGATTAATATAATAAACACATCCAATAATTGTATGTACTTCAGCCTCTTCCTCCATGGTCTCATCCACAATGTCACTATTGCCAAAGTTACAGGCCCTGTAGTCTCACCATCAGGCATTCTTTCCCTGGTCCACTTTCAATTTTCCACCTTCCTCCTAGATCACCAATTGAATTTTACTGACTTTATAGTCATTTCTTTCTACTTTTTTTTTTCTTAAAGGTCATTCATTTTACCAACTTAAATATAAGGTTAATCTCTATAAAAGCCCATTTTGCTACCATATGAATTCTTAGTTTTTCTTGCACACTGGGCTTTGCTCAGCATTTGTATTGCTTTAATCTAAAATACCTGACCACCACAATTTAGAGGAAGAAAGATTTGTTGGCTTACAGTTCTGGAGTTCTCTGGGGTGCAGGCTGTGTTAAGCTGGATGCAATCTGCAGAGGCCACGGCAGTGGGGGTTAGGCAGAGATAGAGCAGCACAAGGGTTCTGCTCTCACATTATGGAGGCCACAGGAAGCAAGAGAGAGCAAAGGGACACATATAATCCTATATATTGCCCCTATATACTTGAGTACACAATCATACTAAATCTCTTGTATCTCATCCACAGTGAGTTGTGCCAGGGCAGAGGGATAGAATGCTAACAGGCAGAAGACAGTGGCCCAGAGACAGTGAGGCACTGGTTTCTTGGGGAAAGCTTATAAAAAAATCGGTAACTTCTTCAAAAATTCTTTGGAGACATTCCTCGTGTTGTTTTGCCAAACACAGTATTAGCAGCATCCCAAGGGGTAAGTGTCCTGGTATAGATACATAAAAGTAGCTTTCTATAGATAACACTGGCGTCCCTTAGTTCCTAGTGTACATGAGAGAAAGATTATGTCCTTCAAGAAACAAACAAAATATATATATATATTAACTTCCCAAACCAGGCCTGCTCTCATTTACTTAACGTGACTAGGTTTTTGAGAGCATTCAAGGACATGTTAGACTCTCTGACTTTAACTAATCTCCCTTCCCAGATAATACTTTGCCATGTCTTCTTTCGAAAATCTACAAAGCTATGTTTATTTCCTTTCTCTCTGTTCATATTTTGCTTCTTACCACATTTTCACATTAAAGCAACAAAAAAATTAACAGATTTCCCAAACACATATATTTTAGTGCTATTATATACATCTGTATTCAGTGTTTTTGATGTATTATTACAAAATATAAGGTATGCATATCCTGTATGTATCATCACCCATGATTGCCCAGAAACCTCTTTCATAAAAAACATAAGTAAATAACTAAAATATATCCGATTAAAAGGGATTTGAAATATTCTGAAATACAGATCAAATTTTTTAAATTTATGATATAACATTATAGACATCCTTTTTTTTTTTTTTTTTGGTGATACTGGTGTTCCTGGAAACCCTTCTACCTCCGGGCTACACTCCCAAACACTTATTCTTTATATTTTTATTTGGAAACAGGGTCTCTTAAGCTAGCAAGGCTGGCTTCGAACCTGTGCGATCCTCCTGTCTCTGCCTCCCAAGCGCGGGGATTACAAGCGTGTGCCACCACACCCAGCCCTATAGACATCCTTTTAATAACTAATTAAATAAAAACAGGTAGAGATTTATCTAAAGACCAGTCTTCAAACATAAGTTCAAAAATAGTGAAAACATGATTTATACCAGGAGTGATGTATATAGAAATACCTGTGATTTTTGATGATGATACTGTGATTAATATAGGCACTATGGTTTATTTGCTATGTTCATAATTGAATAAAGTAAAACATGAAATTTAATTTAGAAATCCAATTAAATAAGATGGTTTTCCCCCATCTGAATTAATGGTTTCACTGATTTTCCCCCCAGATACTCTGTCAGATATAGTCATAACTTCAGGTGAGCTACAGAACTCTTTTCACTGGATTTAAGACTTTCCTTCTTGTAAAGTTTCTGTCGCTCTCTTTTCTGCCTCTATCATCTAGTAATTAGCACTTCCAGCTCACTGTGTATATAACAGACTGGCCTCCCCACTCCTCTTCACTTGCTGTACCAAGGTCTTCTCTGATCTTCCAAGACACATTCTCTTCTACCACACTGCTGCTTCCTTCTTATTTTTCTTTTTTGATAGTCCTTCCTCCTCTACCCAACCGCTAGTCCTCTATTCTGCTTCAGGCTCTCCATCATGTCCTGTTCACACATTTCTCTTTCTGACTACCAGCAAGTCAGTCCTCAGTCTTCCTCTCTAATAGAATGAATGAACCTGGCAATCTCAAACAGTTTCACAGCTTTAAGTAGCATCTACCTGTCTTTTCTTCTGCCTGGAGCTTTTAAGTAAGGTTAAAAAAAATGATACAACATCATATTATTTTACTAAGATCAGCAGTTTGACACAAATTTTTCTTTCTCCCCATTATGGTTGGAAAGGCTTTTTCCTTCCAGAGGGAAAAAGAAGTTTGTAGAGAGAAAACTAAAATTTTTCGTCTATATCAAGAGAAATATATAATCTCTGAAGGAAAACATTTAAAAATAGTTAAATATATATTTATGCATTCATAATTCCTACTCATCTTTACATAAATACAAATAAGCATATGCTTATTAATATATATTTATATATACAATTGATGATTATATTTTTAAATATATATTAGAATATTCAGATATACACACACATACACTCATGCATATGCAATTCATGGTAAGGTTTGCCATTTTAATTCATAATAAAGTTTGCAGTTTTTCATCTTGTCTAATATTTAAAGACATTCAAGATTCCACAGAGATATTAATCATCCCTCACTATGGGTTGTCAAACCCAGCATACAGTGAGTAAACTTTCAGAATACAGATGTTAATGCAGCCTGACAAAGATGTATTATCTGTTAGGAAAGTGTGAGTGACATCTTCAAGAATAAAACATAACTATATTAAGAAAAATATCACATCTTTCTTTAGAACATTTGTTCACATTTATATTAAAAATTCTGCTTTAGCAAGTTTTTTAGTTTTAATATATGATCATTGATTTTATTAAAAATTTATCTCGACATTATTTATGTTGTCAGAAGATAGCCCAAAGCCACACATATTCACACATAAAACAAATACAAATGGATGTAACTATAGAGAACATTAGGTTAAGTGAAATCATCCAGTCTCTGAAAGTCAAGGGTCATTTTTGTTTTGTTTTGCTGTTTTCTCACATGTGGAAGCTACAGAGAAAATAGGAAAGAAAAAGAACTTTATGACAATAAGGAGTGAGACTAGTAAAATAAGTGGAATGAGATTAGGGGAGGGGAGAGATGAGTGAACACATGACACTTAAGGAAGTAAACAGACCCAAGAGTATGTCCATACATCACGGTATTACAAGTTTACTGAAAATTTAAAATTACAGAAAATTCAAAAACAGACAAAAAATAGAGAATTGAGATATATTTTCCCCATCTAAGTGTATTTGTTTCATTATTTCTATTTCAGCAGTCCTATATAACAGCCTCTCTAATATATACAGTGAAGGAGGATGGAGTTACGAAATTTAGGAGAGAACCACACAAATAGATGTTGTGTGCACAGATGGATGTACCACTTTGAATCTCACTACAATGCCTAATCATATTGCCCCAATAAAATTATAAAAAATAAATAATAAAACTATTAGACATTACCGAAAAATTAAAAATAGAAAAAACCCTAAGGACAAAGAAGATATGTTTTTCACCATATTAGTGTGTTTATGTTTCAGTATTTCTATTCCAGTACCTCATATATTCTTAACAAACTATATTATTCTAATAGATATGCTTCCATAAACACTGTTTTCTTTGGGTAATGTGTCTAAAATAAATGAGCAAGTCATTTCTTTACTTTTTTTTAAAGTTTTAATTTCTTAGATATATATTTCTTTTTTAAATTTCTTATTGTTGCATTGTAGTCATACATCTTAATGGGATAAAAGATGGTGGAGAAATACATGCACACATCACTCAGTTAGCCCTTACCCAATTCCTGCCCCACTCCCTCACCATCCCTCCTTCCCATGCTTGGCTTAGTGATTGATTTTGATATATTTAAGTACATCCTGTGCTTTAGAGAGATTCCCTCTTCCTCCCTCCCATCCCCTCATTTAGGCTGCCTTATTTGCTCTTCTATAGAATCTCCTTCTTCATCTAGAGTTCCTCCTGTTACCCATTTCTCTTTAGTTTTCACATATTAGGAAAATATCCAGTTTCTTATTTTTTGTGACTGACTAATCTCACTTAGCATAATGCCCTCCAGTTCCATCCATTTCCCCATAAATTTTGTAATTGTGCTTTTCTTTATGACTGATTAAAATTCCATTGTGTACATATCCCAGTTTTGTAACTCATTCATCTTTTGATGGACATTTTTGCTGGTTCCATAGTTTAGCAATGGTAAATTGTGCAGCTTTGAACATAGATACACATGCATTAGTTTGGTAGTTTTTTTTTTTTTTTCCTTTTGGGTAGATACCCAGAAGTGGTATTGCTAGATCAAATGAATTATAAAACTATGGGATATATACACTATGGAATTTTACTCAGCCACAAAGAAAAACACAATTACATTATTTACAGGGCAATGAATAGACCTGGAAGACATTATGCTAAGTGAGATTAGTCAGTCACAAAAAATAAGAAATCGGATGCTCTCCCTAATATGCAAAATCTAGGGAGAAAATGAGTGATAGGAGGAACTCTAGGTGAAGAAGGAGATACTATAGATGAGCAAATAAGGCGACCTAACTGAGGGAATGGGAGAGGGGAAGAGGGAAACTCTCTAATACACATGATGAACTTTAACAAACATATCAAACAGAGAAGGAGGGAAGACAAGGAAATGGGGTGGGAACTGGGTATGAGCTAAATGGGTGATGTGTACATATATGTCTCCACCATCTTGCATTTCATTAAGATGTATGAGTAAAATGCACCAATAAAAAATAAAAAGAAAAATAAAAACAATAGAAGCCAAAATCTAAGTAAATAAAATGTCCCCATACATCATGACATTTGCAATTTCATCAGTTTAGTTTGTAGCGCACCTGACAGCACTGCAAACAAGAAAAACAAGATATATGGTTTATGTTGCAACCACTCTATTCTGTCATTGTCCTAGGAAAGTGAACACAGACAACACAAAAGGAGTGAGCATTTATGGATACAGAAATTTTCATTTAATTTTATGGACCACAAGGTATGATTCTTTTATTTTTACCAAGCCCTGTTCTAGGTAGTTTAATATTAATGTGATTGGATGAAAATTCTTCTAAAATTTAGAAAATATTAGGTGGTGCATTATTTGCATATTAAAATTGGCTCTGTACCAAAAAAAAAAAATCTTGTTTCCAGTTCTTTGCAGAGTAAAATATGTCTACTGAAAGTGTAATGCTCCTGAGAGTTGGTTTTGCTTTAAAATAGTTGTGTCTTATTTTCATCATACTTGATCATTTGTGTGTGTACGTGTTGTGTGTATGTGTGTACAAGTGTTGAACATTTGTTTTCTCATGAGTGTGCATCTTGACTGTCATACTGCTTGAAGATAAAAAATGAAGTGAGAAGTACTTAGAGAGTTTAACACAGAAAACTAAAATAACAAAATAACAGCTAAAGAAAACTACAGGCAAGTTTAGATTTTTTTTTTTTTTTTTTTTTTTTTTTTGGTGGTACTGGGGGTGGAACCCAGAGGCTTTCTATCTCCTGGCTATACTCCCAGACCTTTTTTTTTTTTTAAATATATTTTATTTGGAAACAGGGTCTTACTAAGTTGCTGGAAACCTCACTGAGTAGCTGAGGCTGGCTTCGAACCCGTGCGATCTTCCTGTCTCAGCCTCCCAAGCGCGGGGATTACAAGCGTGTGCCACCATGCCCAGCTAAGTTTAGATATTTAATATGATATGTTGTGCTAACAGAGACATCGCTGAACCTGACAAAGCACATTTAAGAATGTAGACATGAGAAATCAAGTAAGCATATATTTGACTGTCTATTTAGAAGTAGAAAGAATATTAAAATAAATCATTTTCCTGAGTACTCCATTTTTAAGGAAAGTAAAAGGATTTTAAAGAAAATCTTAAATTTCTAACCTCATGTACATAATTAATCACTTGTTTTACATGGAATATACCAAAACTATTTTACATACCTTTGATAATTATTAAACAGGATATCTTGAAAGCCTCAGGGTTTCTTTCTCATTAATACTTTTAATGAGAAGTGTTTCATGGTTTTGCCAGTATTTTAATAAACATAAATTTCAATATATACTGAAAGGATATCTTGGTAGATATTAAAACATTCATTTTTTTTAGAATTCTGTAAGCAAACAACATTTAAATTATACATCTTTTTATATAGTTAAAACAAATATTTAAAATTTTTGATCAAATATATGAAATGCTATCTATCTGTCTATTGGACCTTGTGATTTTTTTTTATATGTAACTGTTAAGTAGGAAACAATTTCTGCACCACTTAGACACACTGAATACCTAAGTCACACCTGTCAAATTAGTGACAAAAATTACTGTAAATTGATGAATAGATATATCAATTTATCTATGTCTCTATATATGTTTGTAAAATGTATATATAAATTATAACAAGAGTTTCTGTACAGCTGGTTTAGATATACTTGATATAATAAATGATAAGATATGGACATAGTGAAAGGCTTTTTCTTATAAACTTAAAGAAGCAGAGAAGAGTCTTCTGTTTATTGTGAACAGAGACAGTGATGTATATATACATATATCTATATCTATAGATATAGATATAATAGAACTATATATGTGTGTATATATGCAAGTGTGTGCTTTTTAAAGTAGGGCAAATATGAGATGTAACATAGCCATATATTAAAACAAAACAAAATGGATTTTTATATTTCAAGATCGAATATATTTTACATTGTACAGGCATATATAGATATACATATACAGCATATATATACAGTAAATAATGAATTTTACATTATTTAACTATTCTCAAATAGCCTTTTAGTATCATTTTTGTAAAATCAGTCAATCTAAAAATACAAATCTGAATGCCTTAATAATTTTTGAGCTGCTCAAAAATTAAAAACTACTGCAACTCTGATTTCTTTGATGTTAAACATACATACTGGACAAGGTGGTGCCTACTATCTATAATCCATGCTGTATTTAACAAAGTAATGTTTCGAAGGAGGAACATGTGGTTTTTAATGGTTCTGAAGTACATTGAATTGGAAAAGTAATTTAAACTTCTATGAGATCTGATTTATAAAACCTAAAATGGGAATATCATAGCATGTAATGAAATATACACATGTTGAATTTGATTTATGAGTAATTATCATATTTAGTCTTCACGGAAATCTTAAAATGGAAATATTGTTAGTGAAGTTTTGAAAGAGATTTGAAAACAGTGTCTAAATTGTTTAGTGTCAATGATAAATTAACCTTCTCTCTGGCTCCAAAATCATTTCTTCACCATTACTCAGAATCCTTTACTAACCTAATAATATATCAAGTGAAGTAAGTAGTTTAGTACTATAATCTGCAATTCAAAAATCAAACAAAGATTTAAGTATAAAAATTGAATTTGTCATTAAGATATGTAAAATATTCAATATTTTCAACTTACAGTTTTATGATAAAATTTCAGTTTCTCTTAATAACTAGAAGATAATGCACTTTATCATGATTTCCTATGTCTTTAATATGTTCTGTACATAAAAATAATAAACTGAAAATACTAGAAAATACTAGACCACAGGATGGTTTATAAACACCATTCGACTTAGAAAGCTTGTTAGGATTCCACTTCCAACATAAAATGCATAATATGACAATATAAAAGTCAAAACATGAATCACATAATAGCTTGCGTAAAACGTCCAAACGCTTCCATAAGACATTGCACTTTGGGAATTTTGAACTCTGTTCGCATGACATGCTTTATAAATGTCACATACTGTTAGAAATGTGACAGTGAATAAAATGATCAAGTCATATAAATGAAAAATATCAGCCTCAAAACACCAGTAGTAAGTAACCAATCTGGAATGCCAGATGGAGAATTAACTGCAATTCAATTATCTATATTAAAATGACTCCTAGGTGCAATTGAAAAAGATACAACATTAAAAAATAAAAATTGACCATATGTAGCTGGTAAAAAAAAGATTTGTCAATGCAAAATGAATGATTGTTGTACATAAGGCATTTGTTTTGTCACGGGAGATATTTATGAGTGTGATTCTAGTCACATCGTGCTGCATCGTGAACAAACACTTGTGCTGTTTGGTGAATTTGTGATTTGCTCTTTTCCTAATTAGAACAGATTTTTCAAAAAGGAGGTGATACTTTGGTGTGGAACAAATTTTGTTTTCATAGATAGTCTCTGAATTTAGTAGTGGCTAAGCAAGATTAAAAACAGATAAAATAATATAAGTTGTAGAAATATGATGGGATATTAGGAATTAGAATAACCAGAAAAGTACAGATTGAAGCAGCAGTGCGATGTTTTTATTTCCTATCAGATAGCTAAGAATTAATTGAATAGCTTATGTTCAACTGTAGTGAGATGTGGGAAAATGGATCCTGGTAGTGTTATATAAAATTAATGAAAGTATGATTGGAACAGCATATCCAAGGGCAGTTTGAGAGTAATGATCATATTTTAACATGTTCATTTACTTTGGATCAGCAGTTCCAATTCTGGGAAGGTATCTGTCAGAAGTATGCTTAATTGCCCACTGTGATATATGCTCAGAGGTGTTCTTAGAAATATTATTTATAGTAGGTAAAGATCAGAGAAATCTGGGCTATCTTCCTGGTAGTGATGACTGTTTTAAAATGATAACTCACAGAAAATAACACTTTCCAAAGAAACACATGTGCAAGCGCACACACACACACACACACACACACATACACACACACACACTCATACATGACATTTTTATAGCTGCTAAGGAAGAAATATTGTTACATATCTCATTCCTAAAATGGGTTGAGGATACTTAATATACAGGACATCTTTATAACTGTGAATGCAGAGCACACACACACACACACACACACACAAACACACACACCAGACCAATTGTAATGTACACAAAAATATAACTGATATTAAATTCACTGTTTTGAGAATTAATTATTTGTATAGGTAAGTGATTTTAACATTATAGGAATGCATCGTTCTTCTGTTCCGCAATTTCACTTTTAATAAAAGTATATGTATTTAAGGTATACAACGTGTTTTGATATACATGCTGTGATGATCCCTACCATCAAGCCAATTCACATATGCACATCCTCATACAGCTCAGGTGAGAGCACTTGTAAACTTGACAGAGTTTCAGTACACAACACAATGTAATTAACTGTAGTCTACACTGTATTAGATTTCTTGACTTATTCATTCTATATGACTGCAACTTTGGACCCATGACAAATCTCTATTTCTGCCACCTCCCTGCTATTGGTAACCATGGCTCTACCATCTACTCCCATGCATTACCATTTTTAGGTTGTACATAAAAATGAAGCCATGTGCATGCCTTTCCAAAAGGTAAATAAATCACATGTATACATTAATAAACACAAGAATACATTTCCACTGCATCATTTCATGTGCATTTTCATTTAATTAAACCTTGAATAAAATATTATTTTACTGGTAGTGTATTAATAGTATATTTACTCACTACTGAACATCTTATATTTCTGATTTAAAGATGTTAAGGTTAACTGTATGGTAACAGAAAAAATGCCTATGTATTTTTGGATTGATTTTTTTTATTTTGGAGTCTCATTATAATAATTAATACATCAGTGCTTAAGAACATGTTTTAAGGCTCATCAAGAATATTACCAATAATTCTTCAAAGAGAAATGGAGTAATTTGCAATATTAGCAAATGGGGTAAAGTGGTGATTTCTCATAAAGAGCTTTGTAATTTTTTCTCTTTATTTTAGTTATTTTTGATAGATATTGAATTGTGTCTAACTTTACATGTTACTTCAGATGAGTGTAAAGCAAGCCAAATATTTTGTATTAAATTATGTTTTTATTAATTCATTTATCAATTTAGCTTATAGTGAACACTTGCCTTTTTGCCCATTTTCTAAAAATTGGGTATTTGAAAGTGAATATATAAAGGCATATGTATAGATATATTACATGTATATTTATACATGCATATATACATGTATATGTGTAGTGTGTGTGTGTGTGTGTGTGTGTGTGTGTGTGTGTGTGTTACTTGGAATTGAACCCAAAGACATCCTACCTTTGAGCTATACTCCCAACCAATTTTTATTTTTTGTTTTTAAATAGGGTCTCTCTAAGTCACTGAAAAATCTTGCTAAATTGTTGAGATTGGTCTTAAACCTGTGATACTCCTGTCTTAGTCTCCCAAGTATTGAGACTTTAGGCATATATCACCATGTTGGGTTGTAAATTTTTATTTTAACCATAAAATATTAAAGAGAATAAAAAAATGTAGCCACTAGGATTACAAAATTTAGATTGCTTAAAAAAAGCTAATAGTTTAAGTGACATTACCAAAATTGAAGATTGATTTTACATTTTTTTTGCAGGTCTGGGAATGGAACACAGGCAGATTTGACCTCTGAGCTATACCCAAGTACTAGGATATGTCAGGCTAACTACATCATTTTCTGACAGAAAAAATGAAAGATAAAAGAATTGTCATTATTATTACAAAAGATATATAGCTCAATAAAATGGAAAAAGGAAATAGGAATACATATACTAAATATATTTAAAATATATGTATATGTATACATTCATATATCCATGCATATGATTGTCAACTAGAATATTATATTTAAATATGTAGAAAAATATCTTTGCCATAATGTAATTTGAACCTTTCTGCACTTTAGCACCATAAGAAAGTTTTGCCTTGATCATTACCAGTTTAATAAAAAGAACGTCTTTGAGTTTTGATCATAGTGACCCTGCCAATAAAAAGGGAAAACATATGCTAAATGTTTTCAATGCTAAATAAAGGGCATTTACTCGGGAAAGCATTAGCATTAACTATGTCAATAATGGCAAGAGATAAGTAAGCAATTCAATTTTGTTTTCTCAGACTGAAAACATTCTACTAAAAGCATTTAATAAACTTGCAGCTAATGTAAGGAAGCAGTATTTTTGACCTTAGAAGAAATACCTCAGTAAATTTTACAAAAGACTTTTCACAACTCAAATTTCATATATTATCTTCTTCACTAAAGAGTAAAGAAGAAACACACCTCAACACCATCAAGACAATCTACAATAAGCCCACAGCCAACATCATATTAAATGGGGAAAAACTTTGAGAATTTCCCCTAAAAACAGGAACAAGATAAGGGATGCCCATTATCAACACTTCTCTTCAATATAGTACTTGAGACTCTAGCCAGGGCAATAAGGCAAGAAAAGGAAATCAAAGGAGTACAAATAGGAAAAGAAAAACTCAGACTTTCACTATTTGCAGATGACATGATACTATACTTAGAAGACTCAACAAACTCAACCAAAAGGTTTATAGAACTGATAAAAAAAAATTCAGCAAAATGTCTGGGTACAAAATCTTAAAAAATCAGAAGATTTTCACTACACCAACTGTAAATCCACTGAAAAAGAAATCCAGAAAACACTTCCACTCAGGATTTTTCCACAAAAAATAAAATACTTAGAAATAAACTTAACCAAGGAGGTAAAAGACCTCTACAAAGAAAATTATAAACATTGAAAAAATAAATTGAAGAAGATCTTAGAAGATGGAAAGATTTTTCCATGTTCATGGATAGGCAAATAAATATCATCAAAATGGCCATATTTCCAAAAGTGATTTACAGAGTCAATGCAATACCCATTAAATTACCAAGGTCATTCTGTACAGACATCGAAAAATTTAGTCTTTAAATTCATTTGGAACAATAAAATCCAGACGAGCCAAAATAGTTCTCAGCAACAAAAACTATGCAGGAGAAATAGCAATGCCTGATTAAACTATACTACAAAGCCATTGTAATAAAAATATCATGGTACTGGCACAAAACAGATACATAGACCAATGGGCCAGAACAGAAGACTCAGAAACAAATCCACACACTTGTAGCCAAATGATTTTAGACAAAGAGGCCAAAAACATACACTGGACAAAAGACAGCCTGTTCAACAAATGGTGGTAGTAAAAATGGTTAACCAGAAAAATGAAAATAAATCCCACTTTCTCATGCTTCACAAGAATCAATTCAAGATGGATCAAATACTTAGAAATTAGACCAGAGACCCTGAGGCTCCTTGAAGAAGGCATAGGTCCAACATTGCAACACATTGGCACAGCTAAAAACTTTCTCAACAAGAACCCAAAGGCACAAGAAACTAAAAGGTGAATCAATATGTTGAATTGCATGCAACTGAAGAGCTTCTGTAAAGCAAAGGAAACTATCAAGAACCTCAACCTAGAGCCAACATTATGGGAGAAGATTTTTGGCAAATACTTCTCTGATAGAGGACTAATATATAGAATGTACAGAGAACTCAAGAAACTCAGAACTAAGAAAAAATCGCATTCAAAATGGGCAAGAGAACTAAATAGACACTTCACAAAGAAAGAAATTCAAATGGCCAATAAATGCATGAGAAAATGGTCAACATCATTAGCAATCAGAGAGATATGAATCAAAAGTAACCTAAGATTCCACCTAACTCCAACTAGAATGGCAATCATTTAAATACAACCAACAATGAATGCTGGCCAGGATGTGGAGAAGTGGGAACTCTAATACATTGTTGGTGAGATTGCAAATTAGTACAACCACTTTGGAAAAGAGTATGGAGGATCTGCAGAAGAATGGGAATGAGTTTACTACATGATCCATCAATACCACTTCTGGGTATATACCCTAAAGGAAAGAAACCAAACTACCAAACTAATGCATGCATATTTATGTTCATAGCCACAAAATTCATCATTACTAAACTATTACTAAACTATGGAACCAACCAAGATGTCCATCAACAGATGGTATAACAAGATTTATGCTAAAAGTTGCTGTGTGCCAGTGCTATACACTTTTGAAGAAAACTGTATTTATCAGCATTAAGAATATTTGTTAATGCATTTCTGAACCCCAAAGTGTTTTTTCTGCTTTTTAAGCAAATCTTTCCCTTGTTAATCCTGCAAGTTCCCTATCGTTTATGTTAATTCTACCAAGTGTTCTTCTAAGATTCAAGGTTTAGGAAAGTAATCTACAAGAAGTGGTTATAAATGTTTTACCATCTGTTGATGGACATCTTGACTGGTTCCATAGTTTAGGAATGATGATATCTCCTGCTATTACATACATCTGAATCCTTATAACACATCTACATTATCTTACACATACTTATATACAAATAGCCATCTATCTATTATCAATCATTTAATTTTTTCAGCATCTCTGATTGAACCTGAAATAATGTAGAATAAAAACTCCATAATTATTTCAAATGCCTTCTACTAGATAATACCAGAAACTGAGCTCCAGAAATCTAACCGTATTTTCATGATCATTAATTAAACTGCCTTGGGTATTAATTAGGACCTATGGCAAAACCATCTGCCTTCTTCTTGAGTTTTGGTGGTCTGTGTGGTGAATACTATTAATATTCCACCCAGATTCCCTCAGATAACTTCTATAGTTTCTTCTATTTTTGTTGTGTTATTTTTCTTTTTTCTTCTTCTTGGTACTGGGGTTCCTGGAAGCCCTTCTACCTCCGGGCTACACTCCCAGACCTATTTTATATTTTTATTTGGAAACAGGGTCTCCTAAGCTAGAGCGCACGGCTGGCTTGAACCAGCGCGATCCTCCTGTTTCCGCCTCCTAAGCGCGGGGATTACAAACTGTGCCACCACGCCTGGTTGTTGTATTATTTTTCTAACTCACAGCCATAATGTTCTTTTGAAGACTGATTTTTCTTTTAGGCTACTGTGACTGCTTCACTTGTGTGCACAGAGCAATGGAATTACATGAAGTTTCATATCCCTTTGTATCTTCTACAACCCAATAACTGATTGCTTATGAACACTCCACTGTCTTGTCTCAAGCTAGGCCAAATGCTGAGAAGCAATTTGTACACCAGTACTGCATTCTCATTTTTCCATAACATCATGGAAATATTTGTCGAGGGGACTTTGTTTGAATTTGCATTTTTGTTTGTATTTTCCCTATCTTCTTTTCCATAGTGCTTTCGTAGTCTTTTTCAGAGAAAGTTCCTTGGTAAATTTCTTGTATATAAATTCTCATTCCTGGGTAAGTATTTTATGAGCTTAGTTTAAAATGTCATGAAATACACAAATAAATATGGCCTGTTTTATGTCATTGTTAAATGAGAAATAAAACAGGTAATTGCTATAAATGCAACCTAAAATATATTTCATAAAATCTTATCAGGTTAGTGTATAAAAATTCTATGAAGGAAAACATCTTTATCTTATTTAAGAAAATATTTTATATACATCTATTTACAGAACAGACTAAAATATAACTCAGAATAATAAAAGTTTTAAAAACATTATTTGAACTGTGTATGGTAACACATACCTGTACTCTAAGTACTTGAGATGCTAAGACAGGAGGATCACAGGTTCATGGCCAGCCTCAACAAAATAGTGAGGGCCTCTGAAACATAGCAACACCCTATTTCCAAATAAAAAATAAAGGGCTGGGGTTACAGCTCAGAGGTAGAATGCACCTGGGTTCAATATTCAATACCACACAAATACACACAAACAAATAACATATTAGTGAAATAATTTCACTATACATTGATAAAAATGATAACTAATGGTTCAAATTAAGAACAATTATTTTTGTAATCGCCCTATGCAAAATGTATGACAACTTATGTGCTATATAAATACTGCTTATTTTTATTTCTTTTCTAAGGAGCAAATTATTCTAATAATACATAACATGTATTTTCTAATTTTAATTATGAAATTCACCTTGTCATCAAAAGTTAAATCTATGGGAAGTCTTTACCTTTCTGTCTCAGTCATTTGTTCTATAATTCGATCAGGATAATGACTTACTTTGCTCAGACATCCTTGACTTTCTAATAGCCCATATGTGCTCATTGTTTGTCTTTTTGAGTTTTCTTGTTTAAATATAACAATTTATTTAAAATCTATTCTCCTTCATACATACTTGATTATTAAAGCTTTTCTATTTAGTATATTTGTTAAAGCTCTTTTATTACATGACCACTGTAGATAGCATAAATTCATTTGAAATGCAAACATAATTTAGTCTGTCATAGGATGAGGAGATGCTGTGACAGCTACTCAGTGATTGACTTTGTCCTTAACTTGTTCTGCTGTCAGGAATACAGCATGTCAATCAGTGGGAAATAAGGTACCATCAGCATAAGTACTTCAGCAAAAAAGTCACGAGTATCCTATCAGCTCCCAAAGATTGAAGGTAAGTAAAAATTGGAGCCTTTGATTGCTCAATTTCATTGTCCTATATTTTACTTTAATTAGCCAAAAGAAATATTGAGTTAATTTTACCTCTTAGACCTATCCATTGATTTTTATATAAGCATTTTCTTGTCCTTGAGTTAGTAGTCAAGAGATATTTAGCCTTTAATTATACATATAGATTAAAAAACATACACTAATCTAATTCAGGGAATGATGTGAGTTAGTGCGGTCATGAATCTTGGAATTAGAAAACAATCACTTAGAACTTATAAGGCCTTGGGCAAGTCCTTTTGGTTTCTAACCCTCTTTCTACATTTCTACTAATGAAGACCAGATGTTTAGGAAAATTAAAACAAAAATGTATGTAAATCCATCTAACACAGATAATTTTTATTATATGCTCAGAGAAGAAAATAGAAATGTTTAAATGAATACCTTTACAAGTTTAATATTTTAACATAAGATTTTAAATTAAAGTATCTTACACAATTTAGCTTAACTTGTAATTTCTATGAAGATTAACTTTTATGCTCACATTTCAAAGTAAAGAACCTCAAAGAAAATTTAAAAACCTGTTCATTTTACATTACATATTAGTATAAACAGAAATATGAACGCATATATGCTTATACAGAAAGTACATGAAAGTTTAAATAAAGAATAGAATGGCAGATTAGTTTGAATCTGAAAGCCAAATTCAATCCATTATGAATCTCTGTAGTATTATGATTTATATTCATACCACTTTAAAAAATTTCAATGCTTTAGCTGGGTGTGGTGGCGCACACTTGTAATCCTCATGTTTGGGAGGTAGAGACAGGAGGATTGTGTAGGTTCAAAGCCGGCCTTGCTGGCTTAAGAGAACCTGTTTTCAAATAAAAAATATAAAATAGGTCTGGGATGGTATCCCAGAGGTAGAAGGGTTTCCAGGAACCCCAGTACCACCAAAAAAATAAATAAATAAATAAATAAATGCTTTAAATGCTTTAGTTTTCTAATTTTGTTACTTTATTCTTTGATTACTTGACAACAGACATTTAAAATAATTTAATTAAAATATTGCTTCTTATAAAAGTTTGAGTGTTCACACATTAATCCCATGTGAAGACATACTACTTTTATTTAACTTCTTAAAGTAACCAATTGAGCAATTTGTAAACTTAAAATGTATAATTCATATCAAAATGCCAGGCATCCATTTCCCAGTTCTCGTCATCCAAGGTTGTAAGGATGTGAGGTTCTGGGTATTCTCAAGAGCAAAAGGATTACAGGAACAGGCAGATATTTTCCATCTTTGCTTCTAGAGAGCCAACACATATGTTTCATGTTACAAACCAATTTTTAGTGACCACTGGATGCTTTAAAATGGAAATACAGTAACCTTGAACACAGAAAATCTGGCAACATCACAGCTTGTTTTGAAAAATCTTTGAGTAATTTGAAAGTGACTCAATACATTGTAACCAAAAGCAGAACTTCAGTATTTAAATGTTGATTAAAAGAAAGGATTTAACAGCTATTGTGAGAGTTTGGAAAAGAAATTTTTTTTATATATAGATGAATTGAGTATTGAGCTAGGATATAGTTTAGTGGTTGAACCCTTCCTTAGCTTGCTTGAGGATCTTTGCTCAATCCCTTACACCACCCATAAAATAAAGTATACAAATAAACCCATACATTAAATATTACACCCATGTGAGGGTATGATATGAGAGAAACTCAAATTAGTGATTTAGTTTGAATTACAAAACATCACCTGCATACAAGCCTTTGTTTATTTTTTATTGTTACTAATTTTGGGGGTTTTCCTTTCCTATGGTGAATGAGCCAGGTCTGAGCTAGAAACCCATCCAAGCTATAGTAGAAGTAAGCAGTTATAGTTACCAAAATCTTTTTTCTTCTTTCCCTCCCTTGACTCTAGCAATAGATGGAAAAGAATCTATATTTAATGAAATAAGAATGTCAGTCTGCACCATATGACCTTCAAACAAATACCGTATCTTGCCATCCCTAGTTTATTGATATCACTTAATACACAATTTTGAATGATGTTTAGAAAAATAATATGTATTTTTGCCTCTTTATAACACTAAAATGTTTTGTAGAAGCCTTCTAATTTGTTCCTTTCCTATTATTATGAAATCCTACACCACTAAACACAGGTGGAATTACCTAGGAGACAATGGACAGATAGGCTTGGAATAAAATTATTATTTTCTACTAAGTACATTTAAAATAAATATTGCATCTTCATGTAGACTCACAGCTAATGTGCATAGCTCTGGCCAATTATAATTGCATGATATCATAATGATTATATCCCTAAAAATCAAAGTATCAAATATTATAGTTTGCATACCACATATGTCTTCTTTATCAACAGACATGGATAGAAGAGAATAATATTCTAATCTACATATTCAGCATTTCAAATGGGGATAATAAGAATTTTAGGATTTACTTATACCTTAAAACAAATGAAGAATACATTAGAATATCTTTAGATGTGTCAGTTGCAGTGGTGCATACTTCAAACTCCAGTACTTAGGAGCTGAAACAGGAGGATGCAACTTAGTGAGACCCTGTTTTAAAATTAAACAAATAAAAAGTGTTGGGGGTGTAGCGTGGAGATAAAAGACCCATGTGTTCAATCCCCTGTACCAAAAAAAAAAAAAGATACCTTTTGATGGAAATTAACCTTGACCAAAACTATCCATGAAGGAAAACAAGGAACTAATCAAAGGAGGGAAAGAAATAAAAGAGAGAAAATAGAACAGAACACCAGGTTGTTCTATAGGTTTTTACCTAAAGGAATGTTTCTAAAGGTTTATTCTGATTAAAATTTTATCTGTCAAATACTTAATAAATTGGAGGAACAGGAAAAAAATTTGCAGATTCTTCTTTTCCCTTTACAAAGTGTGAGTCTGGAAACGAAGGAGAAAGGACAACATTTCTGGGCCACTTTCAACCATATTTTACTTTCATGGTGAGAAAGACAACAGTGTAGAATTTTATTAGACCCATAGATGTTCTTTCATTAAGTGATTTTACAGACTGTTCACTTGCATGCTGACACAGAAGAGGTACTCTGTCCAGAAAAATGAAACCGTAAGATACCACGAAGGCCATTATATTTTTTGCTGTGGACACAACTTAATAAAGGTTCTGTCAGCTATACTCCACACATCTTAGTTAAACATATTTCAAAATCGGTGAATTCAGCAAAGCTGTGCAGAATCTTCTGTCCTGCCAGCACTGAATATTCACTCTTGTAGTGTATTACTTATCACTTCAATCTAAGCACTAGATGCATTTTCGAGCATGCACTGACATCCTCTTATATAAATTTCTGAGGAATGAACTGATAATTTAAAGCCCATGATGGCACAAAACCAGCACTTTGTGCTGGGTAAAGTGACCAGAATATACAATTATGTGAGAAATAAAAGAACTCAATATATCTTTCCAAAAAATGTATTTTTATAGGAAGCAGAATTTTAAATTAAAATTAA